>NW_006159939.1:1240499-1254613 GCF_000334495.1 Tupaia belangeri chinensis | reverse complement strand
AGTGAAAATCTCTCCAAAAAAAAAAAAGAAAAAGAAAGAAAAAAGATTTCAGTTTGTTACAAAAATAGTATGTAAACAATCAGAACTGTCCAAAAGTGGAGCAAATTGCTTTCTGAAGTAGCGAGTTTCATGTCACTTATTTGCTGATCCATTTATTAAGAATATATACTGGATCTTAATTATGGAAGCTCAGATTAAGTGACATCCGAGTTCCTACTCACCTCAGAACGCAGTGCTTTGGTGTGTCTACATGCTCCACTTCTTGCAGTCAATGGTCACAACTCAGTAACAGTCCTTCCTAACTGAACAGTCCTAAGGAGTGAAGTTTAGCATTTTGGCCTAACATCTTACATGTTTATTTGTGCTATAAATTCCCTTACCTCTTCTTTTTCCCCTCTGTGCCCTTTGCCATAACTTTCTTTTCTTCTCATTTTAAGCAGATTAAACTACTTTTTAGTTACCAGTAGATGAAAGTTTTAGTTCTGACCATATCTAATGGAAAGCTTTAGAGATATATAGAAAAAGATCTCTCAAAGCCCATATTGTCATTTTTTAAAAGAATTATTTATTTAGTTTTATGTATAATTATTATTATTTGTAAATTTGCTATAGGGCACATGTGCTCACAAGAGAGAGAGGGAGAAAGAGAGAGAGAGAGATAAGAGAGAGAGAAAGAAGGAGAAGGAAAGTGAAAAAGCAAGTTGCCAGTTCCGGGACTTGAACTGTAGTCAGCCATGTAGGAGTCCAGCACTTTAACCACCACACCACCTGCTGGGGCCCATGTTGTCATCTTTTAATAAGCATATCTGGTTCTGTCTTGCTGAATTCTGATATTTGCCACGCATTTTCTTTGAACTCCTAAAGCTGGTTGATCTGGTGATCACAAACCCACATTGGACCATTTCTCCCATGGACACAGTTATGAATTAGCTACGCATGTGTTTGTAGGCTTAGATTATTGTGTTATCATTGTCATAATGTCACTTGAAACACATTCTTAGCCTTTTCATCTCAAGACAGGTGATTTATAATATTGCCAGATTTATTGAGGCAGTATTTGGCGGTAGGAAATCTGTGTATCAGGGAACAAAAGTCTGACTTCTTATACTGAATTGATCTTAAAGACTTGTGAAAATTTCTTATTTCTGTGAATTTTGTACTATCTGACCTCAATTTTAAATTTCTATTTACTCCATTGCTGTGGTTTGAATGCTGTGTTCTCACTGGAAACTTATGCTGTAACTTGACACTCTGTGTGGTAATGTTGGAAGGCAGAATCTAGAGGGAGGTCTTGGGACATGGGAACAGATCCCTTATGAATAAATGAAAGCTACCAGGGTGGGAGAGAGTTCTACCTAGCTCATTTATGAGAAAGTAAAGTTCTAAAGCAAGTTGGCTGTTCACATGCCTTTTTGCTTCTCTTGACCATGTTGTGACATGGCACCAAAAGCTGACCAGATACCAGTCCTGTGCCTCTAGACTTTCTACCACTAGAATTGTGAGTCAAATAAATCTTATTTCTTTTTATTATAGCAACACTAACAAACTAAATTAGAACCATATTATCAATATAATTTTTGAGTGTTTCATACTTTTAATATATACATTTCATTTAACTACACATTTGACTTAAGTTTACTCCCAAAAGGACAAGGCTGGTCATTCTAGAAGGCACTATCATTAGTGTAAAATAAGGCTAATGGGCCAGTCTGGGTGGTGCAGTTCCTAGTGTACTGGATATAGTGCTAGAAGTCGCATGGCCAGCCGTGGGTTAGGATCTCTGCTGGTTGACCTGAATTATAACCAAGGCATAGTCTCTGTCCAAGATCCTGACAAGCTGGGAGACTGGGCGAGAGGGGTCACACGGTGATGAGACCTTGTCGGTGCTTCTCTCCCTCTCTTTTTCTCTCTCTGATGCATGCACATATGATATTGATCATGAATATAGTAAAATAAACTTTTTTTTTAAAAATGGGCTTAAGAAGAGGTCTGGGACTGTTGAATTTATTTTATGGCTTCATATTTGAGGATGGCAAAAGTCTTAGAAATTTGTGTCTGAATATATTTAGGAAATATTTTTAGCTTAGGTTCCAAATGTTCTTTACTCTGTGGTGTTGACAGTATTATAACCTAAGAAATCCCATATACCATTATCTATAATCTTGAATTGGGTACGCAGATATATGGACTGCCTTGAAGAAGACTGAAGTCACCTGTCAGGGATTTGGAAAAGGTTAAGGCAGCATCTATCTAGCCCAGATTAATAAGTCAGCCTAAGTAGATGCTGCCTAGTAAGCATGGCCTGCTGCATCCTGCAAGACTCAGCCATTGATTTTTTTTCCCCTATGTTATTTGTTTTATTTACATTTCACCACTGTACATCTTGGCAGCATACAGAAGAACTCTTCCGAGCATAAATACACTACATTTTAGTCCAAAGATATTACCATATACTTCTTCCTTAACACATAATTTTACACTTTTGCATTTCTTAAATGATTTGCTTTGCCTTTCCTCTGCCAATTCCCTCCCTCCTGTCCCCCCCCACAATATAATAATATTATTAAGTGCTAATAAATAAGAGACATTGTGTATTTTATTCACACCTAGCCTATTCCCTGGTACCTAATATAAATCCAAGCATTTGTTGAATAAATGAACAAATGAATTAGTGTGTATGCAATAATACAGAAGAGTGAGAAGAACAACCAAATAAAAGTTAACAAAACAAGTTACAATACAGCATGTATGTATGATTACATTTTGGGGTGAAATGAATTAAACAAAAATATTGATGTATAGGAAACATGGAAGGACAATATTTTAAAAAACTGTTGACAATAGGATTACAGGATACTCTCACATTATGTATAATGTGTTTCTGCAGTTTTAAATCTTACATAACATATTATATTTGCAAGATTAAGATATTAATATATTTTAAGTGTATTTTCTTTATTCTTCTAATTTGGTAGGTTTTTTCCAGTCCTTGAAAACTATCCTTATCAATCCTTTGTATATTATGGTCATGCTATTGACATTGATACAATTCAGTGGCTTTATTGGATTTTTCTCATATGCCATAAAATACATAGAGCAGCAACATGGTTTCTCAGCATCTGAGGCTAACTTTGCACTGGGTAAGACATTTTGTTCACCTGTTTGATCAATAACGAAGATACCATCAATTGTGTACATCTCAACTGACATTTGTTGTTTCGATTTAATATTTTAGTGAACATAATTTTCACTTATCACTTCTTAAACCTTCTCAAAGTTGTCAATCTTGCGATGTCATTGCTCTACATTCAAAATTACATCTCATGTTACATAAGCTCCTAAAGATAAGTTGCATGTGAATGGAATATTTAACCCTTGTTTGAATAATTGGATATTACAGTTTAGTGCTGAGCTACTAAGACAAAGCCTTTTATAACATAATCATTATAATCCTATAATTCACAGAGATTGAAGTTAGGGCTCAACTACTACCAAAAAATAGGATGTTGAGGGCCAGCAGGTATCATGTTGGTTAAGGGAGATAAGTCCCACATAACTGGCGCATGGTTCTATCCCCAGACCTGGTGGCTTGAAAATCCCACTGGGCGCATGTGCATGCATACTCAAAGTCCAGACAGGAAAATGGAAGAGAAGGGATTGTAGCATGGTCATCTACCTTGATGAGGGTGATTTCTCACTTTCTCTCTCTTTTCCAGTGAGTACATATGTCCTGTAGCAAATTTAAAGAATTAGTTAATAAAAATAGGATGTTGATGTTCCCAGGAGAACCAGTTTAAATACATTGTCATACTATTTACTATATAAGACACATGTTATATTTTATAGAGTATTTTTTGCTGTAATATTTATTTTCAAAGATATATTGAGATTTGTGTATTAAGGAAAAGTTTTTTGTTGTTGTTGTTGTTGTTTTGTTTTGGTTTTGGTATTGGTTTTGCCATAGGGTATGTGTACTTGCCAGAAAGAAGAGTGACAGAGAAAGTGCGAAATCACTGTCCCCCACCCCTCCAGGGAGGATAGCCATGTCACAGACGCTTCTCCATTTTCCTCTCAGGATTTGGGGAACACGTGCACATATACCTGGCTTGATTTTCAAGCCACTGGGTCCAATACTTAAACTTCAGTTGATCATGTGAGAATTCAACCGCCTTAAGCACGGTGCCACCTGCTGGCCCCAAGGAAAAGTTTTCTTTTGTTATTCTTCCTACAACTCCATTATGCTAAAAACATCATAGATAAATTAAACAATTTAACCCATAATGTATAACTAGGTCACATGGAAAGAAAAAATAATAATTTGAAAGTGAATGCTCTGAAGCACTAAACTAGACTTCTGTATAATTCCCCTGTTGAATCTAAGGTAAAAAATTTAAAATGTAAAGGTTAAGTTTTGATTCCCAGTAACCTAGCCTGAATATTTTGTTGGAGGCATCTTCATCATTACTAATTTTTACAAGACAATGAAATGGAAAAATTATGAGGGATCAACCACTTGTAGTACTAGCAATAGGCCTGTCATCTCACAGTATATGTGTGTTTCAGTGAATAAGGAGATGGTGGGTTTTTTTGTTTGTTTGTTTGTTTTGTTTTGTTTTGTTTTTTTAGAGGTTTTTGCCTTAAGGGTACCTACACTTGTTAGAGAGAGACAGAAACAGTGAGAGTGAGAAATAGCCCCCCAGGGAGAATGAGCATGCTGCAATTCTTTCTCCATTCTCCTCCCGGGATCATGGGCATGCATGCACATGTGCCTGGCATGAGTTTTAAGCCACCGAGTCAGGGATACAAACAGTGGTTGACCATGTGAGCGTCCAGCGATGTAACCACTGCATCATCTGCTGGTCCCTAAGGAGGAGGTATTAATTAGAGTATTTAATTACGAAGCACAGAGAAAATTCTGAGTTATCGGAGCTTAGGTCTCTGAATGATTTCAGCTGATAGGATTAAAGTCTCATAGGCAAAAAGATGATGTTTTGCTGATGTGTTCAAAAATAAATCTTCTGGGGACCAGCAACTGGCATAACATCTGTGTCACTGAACTCCCATGTAGTCAACCACAGTTCGAGTCCTGGACCCGGTGGCTTAAACTCACACCAGACACATGTGCATGCATGCCCAAGATGCCAAGAGGAAGAGAATACATTGCGGTGTGGCCGTTCCCCCTGCGGGGTGATTTCTTGCTTTCTGTCTCTCTCTCTCTCTCTCTCTCTCTGTCTTTCTGGCGAGCGTACACGCCCTATAGCAAAAACCTCTCCAAAAGTAAAAATAAAAGATAAATAAATCGTCTGTTCAGGCACACAAATATTTTAATATCACTGTCTTTTGTCTTTTGCCATTAAGAAAACCAAACCCTCATCGTTGGCAGGAAGAAATTATTTTTTGTCTTTTTCATGTAGTACACTGGTCCCCTACTGCCTCATGGCCTGCTATCCTTCCCCTTAAGTAATAAGATTGAATGAATTTTGTTGATATGCAATGTGTTTAATATGAAAAGCCATGTACCAGAAAATTCATAATTACAACTTTTTCTCTTCTTTTATTTCTAGGACTCATAAACATACCTTCTGTTGCAGTTGGAATGTTTACAGGAGGATATATTATTAAAAAATTCAGATTGACTATGGTGGAAATTGCCAAGTTTATGCTTTTTACCTCTTTTATCTCCTTATTATTTCAACCAATATATTTTTTTCTAATCTGTGAAACCAAACCAGTTGCCGGCCTAACCTTGAACTATGATGGGTTTGTATGCAACACTATATCAGCTGATAAAGTGTTAATATCCAATTAGCAGACTCTTTATAATGAAAAGAGGGCAGCAAACAGTTTTTACTAAATTGGTTTGTAATAGAGCCAAATTTTGATTTACAAATTCTTAGTGTTCATTTCTTGAGACCTAAGAAGCTTTTTCTTTTATTCCTTCCTAAAGAAAATACTATATAGTATTGTAATAATTGTTATTTATTTATTATCTTCATTTTTAAAAATGGAAAAAGTGAGTCTTAGAGTTATGTGGATTATGCAGCTAGCAATGTTAAAATTCTAGTTTAAATTTGGGTTTTTTGACACAGAACCTAATTCAGTCTTAATTGCTGCAATCTTGGATAAATTGTGAGAAGAGTATAAATGACATTCTCCAAAAGTGACTGATTCATCTTTATTTACAGTTCATTTTGCTGTTTAACAATTATCTTTATAAGAGAACAGTTCTACCACTATACAGAATTCTTCTTCTTTTCTCCAAGATAATACTATTTCTTCTTTTATTAAAAGTAGTAGTACATATTCTATTTGTAGTTGCATATTAGACCATGGAGAACCTTTACACTTCCATTATTACTATGCATTATAAAATATTCCTAGAGCTACAGCCTCCACTCCAAATTAAGGACAAGATTTCTGTGCAGACTTAATCATCTCTGAATTTTGGCGGTTCATAGTTAAGCAACAAGCAAAGATCCTCAGATCACATTTTAGTAACCATGCCCATTTGTTCTGCTACTTATTGGCTCTGAGCTTTCAAACTCTGAATCTTATGAGGTTAATTTTAACTTGTTAAGACTTCCTGCATTTCTTTATCTAAGCATTATCCTATTCTGATGCTTTTCAAGCCACTTTTTTCCCCCAAAAGAGGACATGTGAAAGAGAGAGAGAGAGAAAAAACACTGCAATGGGATCTGATCACACTGCAACCATTTTCCTTCCAATTCTTTGCTCCATCAGGATCCTAAGCATGTATGCACACATGCCTCTCCTATTTTTCAAACAGGACGGGGACTCTAACTCTGGTTAGCCATATGGAAGCCAGCTTCCTCTGTGAAGTGCCTAACCACTGAGCTAAAGGGTCAGCCTGGTTGCTTATGTAAATTTAAATGATCTTCCTGCTTGCTAATCTTACTATTTGCAGTTCTAGCCATCAACACCTGCTTTAGTAAATCAAAACACAACGTACTAAGAACATTGAACTTTAGAGGTAAAAGGACCTTTGGCAGCCCACCTCTCTTATAGGTCTTCATTAGTTGGGACCCAGAGGAACTAATAACTTACTTGAAGGCACACAGTGGCATCAAGCTGATGCTACATCACATTAATTGTAAGAACTCCGTGGGTGTCAGACAGGCTTTAAAGTAAAGACAGTTTTCCTATAAATGAGACCGTAGGCTAATTATATGCTGGTTTATATATTCTTGTGTATTAAAAGTGTCTTAGTATTCATTTCTAATATACTGCATATCAAAAAATGTAGCTCAATTAACAAAAAAAAACCATTGAGACCCTCAATATTTTTTTTAATTTCTTTAAAATTTACTATAGGGCATGTGCACTCAGTGAACAGAGAAAGGGAGAGAGAGGGAAAGTGAGAAAACAATCTCCAAGGAGAATGATCATATTGCAATTCCTTCTCTCCGTTCTCTTGGGATTTTAGGCATGCACACACATGTGCCCAGAGTGTTTTCCAAGCTACCAGGTCCAGGTCTCGAACCACACAGTGGGATACAGTTATCTTGACCACCATGCCACCAGAGTGGACTGAGACTCTCAATACTTTATAAGAGTGTGATGGGCTCCTGAGAACAAAATGTTTTTTTTTTAACATTTTCCCAAACTGAAGGTTTTCTTAGGTTTATATTATTATTGATGACTGTTAACCTGGCTTAGCCACATTGCTAGGATGTGTCAGAACTAATAAGAATACAAGAGGTGGTGATTGCACCATCTGGACTGGGTCATTGTCTTAGCTTGGGTTGCTATAACAAAATACCATAGACTAGGTAGCTTGTAACTGCCTAGAATTTTTTTATTTTTTTATTTACATATTTATTTATTTTTTTATTTGACCAGAGAAGGACAGAGAGAGAGAAAGTGAGACCTGACAAGCCGCCAGGTCCCAGACTCAAACCACGATCAACCACGTGGGAGTCCAGCGCCCTTAACTACCACACTACCTGCCTGCCCCAACTGCATAGAAATTTATTTCTCATGATTTTGGAAGCTGGAATGTCTAACACCAAAGTGCTGATAGATTTAATGTCTTCTAAAGGCCTATTTCTTGGTTCATAGATGGCACCTTCTTGCTGTGTCCTCATGTGGTGGAAATGCACAGGATCACTAGTCCCATTCATGAGAACTCTACCCTCATGACCTAATCACTTCTCAAAGGCCCCACAGTTCTTTTTTCTTTTTCTTTTTTTTTTTTGGAGAGGTTTTTGCTATAGGGTGCGTGCGCTCGCCAGACAGATAGAGAGAGACAGAGAGACAGAAAGCAAGAAATCACGCCCCAGGGGGTATGGCCATGCCGCAATCCCTTCTCCTCCATTCTTCTCTCGGGATCTTGGGCACGCACGCACACGCACCTGGCGTGAGTTTAAGCCACCGGGTCCAGGACTCGAACCTCGGTCGACTATGTGGGAGTCCAGCAACATAGCCATTATGCTAACTGCTGGTCCGCCACATCTTAATACTATGACAATGAGGATTAGGTTTCGACCAACAAAATCAGACCATGGTAATCATTAATGATTCTCAATAGTATGTCTTCAAGCAGAATTAAGTATTAGATAAAATTATTGATAACATAATTCCTAAATTGATGACTCTACTTTTCTTTCTTTGCTTAAACTACCTAAACTTGCTCATTCAAAAATATTCATCAATCTTCAAATGATTATCAAGATTTTTACAAAAGCAAAATAACAATTTCCAAAATCTGTCAATAAAAATTAAGAAATAATATATTCTATAATTTTCCATGTTATAAAATTTTATTTTATAATTTATAATCATATTATGAGGAAAAAAACTTTTTGAGAGAGATTTTTTGCCATAGGATGCACACACTCACCAGAGAACAGAGAGACAAAAAGTGAGAAATCAAGCTCTAAGGGAATAGCCCTGCTGCAGTCTTTCTCCTTTAGGAATCTTGGGCATGCGCACACACTTGTCTTACATGAGTCTCAAGCTTCTGGGTCCAGGACTCAAACTGCAGTTGGCCATATGTGAGTCTAGGGACTTAACCACTAAGCCACCTGCTTGCCCCAGGTAAAATTTAAAGTATACTATAGTTTAATTGTTTAAAGAAATAGAGATTTTAAGTCTTTTTCAACTGATTCTATCATTCTTGATTTTTCAAAATTGAGTTTGAGCTTCTGCTCTTATCACATTGAATTCTTTCCTTATGTTAAAATATACTTTTTTTAAAAAATTCAACAAACTTAAATGGCATTCACAAATTCACAATACTTTACAATGAGCTGGAAGGAACCTGCCTAGTGTCATTACCTTTATAGAGAAACTAAGTCTTAGAAAAACAAAGTGACCTATTTGATGTGAAATTCCTTGATAGAATCACAAAGACTTTTTGTCTAAGTTTTGCTTACTCTTTTAGTTCTTTTTTTAAGTTTATTTTTTTTTTCTAGGTCCAAATCATGCTTTGGTAAAGAAAGAAGGTAAAAAAGTGAATACACATTAAGAAAAAAATTTGCCAGCTCAGTCTCAGTGGCACACTACTGAACAACAGGACTGGAAACCACATGGCCAACCTCAGTTTGTATCCCAAGGTCATTCTGAAACATGCTGGGTACAAGTGTGTGCCCAAGATACTGATAGCTAGAGAGCTGGAGGAAAGGCATCATGATGTGACTATAAACTATTGAGAGTGTTTCTCTCACTCTCTCTTTGGTTTTGAGCATGCACCTGCTCTTTACCATAAATTTTAAATAACATAAAACTATTAAAATTTTGCCATTTGTCATAATCACAGATTTCTATAGTTGAAGGAAAATTTATCTTAAAAATTTCTCTTCTTTGCGCTCTTCCTTTCCTGTTTTTTTTTCCCTTCTTCCCTCCTTTCCCTCTTCGTTCTCTTACTATTCTTTTCTCCCTCCCTCTCTCTCTTTTTGATATATGTCTATCATGTATTTCCAGAAATAATACAGTGGGATCTCATGTAGGTGTGCCACTTTCTTATTGCAACTCAGACTGTAACTGTGATGAAAACCAATGGGAACCAGTCTGTGGTAACAATGGAATAACTTACATGTCACCTTGTCTAGCAGGATGCAAATCTTCAAGTGGCAATAAAAAGCCCATAGTGAGTATTCATTTTTTTTACTTTATCTCCTCTCTTTAATTGAAATCACAGAGTGGATGTAACAATTAGTTGTCAAATCTTTCTATAAGTCTCCAGTCAAAAGATGAATATTTGAAAAAGATTCCAAATGATTTGTCATTGTGATGGCTATGATGTTAGGTTAATAAATCTTCATATAAACTCCTATTTGGTACACAATCAGGTTCTTCTGTTACTTGAATTCTAATACAAGATTACCCTACCTTCTCCCATTGAGATTGTGAGAATATCACCTTTTAGAATTTGAATGTGTTAAGGGTCTCTAGGAATCACCTCTTTTGATTGAAGCATATGATTTTAATTTAGTTGGAATTACTTTACCCTTCAAAAGTTAGAGAAAAGTCCTAAGTCAACCCAATGCCAATACTACCTACCTCACTAGTACATTGAGCAATTTCGTATACAGACTCTTTTGAGTCTAGTTCTGGGCGCCTATCCTTTTACTCCAAGAAATTAATCGAGGCTTCATAATCACTAGACAACTCAATTCTTGGCTTCCACTTTGGGTTTCTGCAAATCTTTTTCTACCCAGAATGATTTAATTTCCTGTTCACTTATTACCAATATATCTCATAGAAATATTTGTCATTCAAAACATTTCTTTCCATGCAAACTATGGGTTTTCTCCAGTTCCCTAGGTAGCTGCCAACAGCTAGGGATCAAGTATGGTATTCTTCCTACCTCCAATCTACTTGACATTTCACAAAGTTGGTAATGATTTTTCTGGACCCTCTACCTATTACCAAAATTAATATAATGCATTGACTATGATCATGATTCTGCCACAACTTCTATTTTCAATTTTCAAGCTTTTTTCTATCTTTCCCTTGCTTATATTACTACCAATCATATAACAAAAAGATATGGAAAACTTTCAAGTTATCCTTTAAGTGTAAAGCATCCTAGATTATTTGAAACTGGGTCACAACCATTAATAAACTTGAACAAATAAGGCCCAAAGACTGTACTAAAGTCCCACATTTCAACCGATAGTTATAATATCTTTTGCTGAGAGTGGTCCATTTGATCCATGGTCCCATTTTGCCCACTGAAAATGGACAAAGGCCTGAGAGAGACATGATATTAGAATCTTAAAGAGAGCTCTGGCTACCATGGAGACATCCTCTTAATGCCAACAATGTCTATAACATCTAGGGACTACTAGAAATTTTTTTTGCTAAATCCATAGTAACAAACCATCTTTTCTTAAAATTTTATTTGTACTGAAACTTGGTTTAATTGACCAGTATGCTTGCTCTATAAAAGATTACTACAAATTATTCTTCATAGAATAGCAATTCTAAAAAAGCAAAATAAGTTAAAATGTAAGACTTTGTAGAATCATACAAGTACAGATTTTCATTCTTCCTCAATTCCTCCTCCAGTAGTTAGTGGTTAGTCCTAATTGGTTTGAGATGAACTTTTCTTAAACACTAGTGTAGCCTAGAATCAGAACAGAATTTATTAAAGTCCCCTACCTACATAAAGTGCCTGCTTGGGCCCAGCAGATGGTGTAGTAGTTACGTTGCTGGACTCACTACATGGTCAACCACAATTCAAATCCTGGCCCTGGGAACCAGCAATTAGCGTAATGGCTATGTCGCTGGACTCCCACGTAGTCAACTGCGGTTCGCGTCCGGACCCGGTGGCTTAAAAAACTCATGCCAGGCGCGTGTGCGTGTGTGCCCAAGATCTTGAGAGGAGAATGGAGGAGAAGGGATTGCGGCATGACCATCCCCTTTGGGGGGTGATTTCTCGCTTTCTGTCTCTATGTCTCTCTCTGTTTGTCTGGTGAGCGCACACGCCCTATAGCGGAAACCTCTCCAAAAAAAAAACAAAAAAACAAATCCTGGCCCTCTTGGCTTAAACCTCATGCCCACTAGTCTGAACCCTCATGCTGGGTGTGTGTGTGCAGGCCCAAGATCTCAAGGGGAGAATGGAGGAGAAGGGATTGTGGCAGGGCCAGACTCCCCAGGGCCTGGTTTCTCACTTTCTCTTTCACTGTCTGTCTCTCTCATAAGCGAGTGCACGCACCCTACGGTAAAAACCTCTGAGAAAAAAATGTCTGCTTAATAAAATCTCTAAAATCATATGCTCCTAAATTTGTCATTTCTGTGTGCTGTTGTTAGAGCATTCCAATGTGTTGAACTTCTCTGGTAATCACATTATTTTATTATGTGCACTTGATAATTGTTTTTGCCTGACAAAACAGAATTCTAACATGCTCACCTAATTTCAGTTCTGCTAGACTGTTTCTTTCTTATGAGTAGATTGGTTTTCAGATTTTGGCCTCTTCCAAATTGCTATATTTCTCTATTCTCTGGGTAATCTCTCCCAGGGCCTCTCTCTGACATGTAGTAGACAATATTAAAGAAAAGAGCTAGGTATATGATAGAAGAAAAGTGGGTGGAAGAGAAGTATTAAAAATAATTGAGATAAATTAGAAAATTATATTCAGAGTTTTCAACACTATTTTAAAATTCTTTTCTAATTTTAAAATTAAGAATTAAGATGTTAATAGTAAATTATATTTTCTTATGTCCAAAGGAATCCAAGGAACTACTTTTGCCTTTCAACTATTAAGGAACTGTACAAAAGATCTTCAAAAAGTTCGTGGAAAGTGTGAATTATGAAAAAAAAAAGCTCTGTATGGATTTCAAAATTTTTCTTTGTACCAAAATAAACTCCCATTTTAATCCATTTTCTATGAACTTTCTGAAGTTACCTGGCATTTTTAGGATTTTTTTAAAAACTGTAAATATTTTAGTTTGAATGAATGAGACTTCTTAAAATATAATATAATATAGTTATACTCCTATCACCTTTTGAAAATGTATTCTGTAATATTCCAAAAACTATTTTTTAGGTGTTTTATAACTGTAGTTGTGTGGAGGTAACCGGTTTCCAGAACAGAAATGACTCGGTTCATTTGGGTGAATGCCCACGAGAGGATCATTGTAAAAGTAAATATTACATACTTTTAGTAGTACAAGCTGTGAATTATTTCTGCTCTTCACTAGTACACACTGCTTACTTCCTACTAATTGTTAGGTGAGTAAAACCAGTTTTTTAAAATTATTTATTTTATTTTTTTTTATTGTTCTTAATTTGCTATAGGGCATGTGCACTCACCAGAGAGAGGCAAAGAAAGAGGGAGAGAGATAGAGAAAATGATAAAGCAGGCCATCAGGTCTAGAAATAGAACTATGCCCGCTGTTCGTATGCATTGGGACCAGCAGTTAGCATAATGGCTATGTCGCTGGACTCCCATGTAGCTGACTGCAGTTTGCATCCCGGACCTTGTGGCTTAAAACTCACGCCAGGCGCGTGTGCATGTGTGCCCAAGATTCTAAGAGGAGAATGGAGGAGAAGGGATTTAGGCATGGCCATCCCCCCTGGGGGGTTATTTCTCACTTTCTGTCTCTCTCTCTGTCTGTCTGGCCAGTGCATGTGTCCTATAGCAAAAACCCCTCCAAAAAAAAAAGAAAAAAGAAATAGAACTATGGTCATCCATGTGGGAGTCCAGTGCCTTAACCACCATACCACCTGTTGGCCCCGTGAGTATGACTTTTTAAAGCATTTCCATGTATATTATATTATAAGTGCACCTGATGATAATACATATTTTTCCACAATATATTTGGATCCTAAGTTCATATTTTGTGATGCTTTAATTTTCTAAGAATGCATTTTCTTAGGATTATTGAGAAACTTCAATACTATAATTAATAATAATGTCTCTTCAGATTCTTTCATTACTAAAATCAGGATTCTAGGGAACCAGCAGTTAGCATAATGGCTATGTCGCTGGACTCCCACGTAGTCGACCGCGGTTTGTGTCCCGGACCCGGTCGCTTAAAACTCACGCCGGGCACGTGTGCGTGCGTGCCCAAGATCCCGAGAGGAGAATGGAGGAGAAGGGATTGCGGCGTGACCATCCCCCCTGGGGGGTGATTTCTCGCTTTCT
>NW_006159939.1:1231404-1239328 GCF_000334495.1 Tupaia belangeri chinensis | reverse complement strand
GTGACCATCCCCCCTGGGGGGTGATTTCTCGCTTTCTGTCTCTATGTCTCTCTCTGTCTGTCTGGCGAGCACACACGCCCTACAGTGAAAATCTCTCAAAAAAAAAAAAAATCAGGATTCTATATATTCTTCTCTTTTTCAGACTATTGTGACATAGACTGAGAATTTTATCTCAGTAGTAAAAGAATCTTTATATGATTCCAAAAGAACTTTTAATTTTGAGCTATCTAGCATCCTGATGCTCTGTCAGGTGAATCATCTATTGATTTTATTAAGGGAAAACACCTGGCAATCAGATATAACTATAAACTTGAGTCCATAGTAATATTCCAAAGATTTTAATCTACTCACAGAATTTCCTCATTTTAAGAATTAATTTCATCTCCTATTACTATTACTGTTATTTAATTCGCTATAGGGCATGTGTGCTCATAAGAGAGAGAGAGAGAGAGAGGAAAAATGAGAAAGTTAGCCACCAGGTCTGGGACTCAAATGATGGTTGACCATGTAGGAGCTACAGCATTAACTACTGCGCCATCTGCTAGCCTTGCAAAATGACTTTGGTTTTGTCTCACGTAATAATCTCTTAGACAAAAGAAAAAGAAGTAGAAATAATTTATTCCTGTTTTATTCATTTTATTAATATTTGGTTTTTTAAAAAATAATTATTTATTTAATTTTATTTGTTGTTATGATTACTTTTTTAAAATTTGACTAGAGAGGAAACAGAAGGGAGAGAGAGAAGAAAAGTGAGAAAGCAAGCCACTAGGTCTGGGACTCAAACCGCGGTCAGTCACATGGAAGTCCAGCACCTTAACCACCACAGCACCTGCCAGTCCCGCAGTTTATAAATATTTTAAGAAGTATCATGTTCCATGAAGAATATTTCATGGTAGATATAACAGATAAGGTTTTCTGTTTTCACATGGCTTAAAGTACAATAGGAAAGACTGAAGTGGGACAAATGAGCTTAAAAATAAACTCTTAATTACAAATTGTTCTTAGAACTAATAAGAAAAAAGCTGTTATCTTAGTCCATTATTATGTTGCTAACAAAAATCCCTGACACTAAGTAATTTATAGAGAAATAAAGTTTATTCAGCACCTGAATTAAAAGGTCAAAGGCCAAGGGCCACCTTCCAGTGAGGTTGTTGCATGGGGGAAGACAAGATTCGAGCAGAGTGGCTGTGCATAGTTTCTGGGTCTCATTCTGGTCTCATTTCCTTTCCTTATACACCCACCAGAACTTAGTCATCAAAACCTCAACCTAATCATCCACCCACCAAGTCTGGGACTCAAACCACAATCAGCCATGTAGGAATCCAGCAATATAACCACTATGCCATTTGCTGGTCCCAGCCTTTGGTTTGGTTTTTCACTCTCGTGAAGCTCATTATAGAATAAAAATGTAAGCTGTGGTCTATTGATTATTTTCCAATGCTTTCATCCTAATGCCATTGTTACAACTAGACTACAGAGGAGTGATAAAGTTCACATTTTAAATATATTCATCATATGTCTCAGGTACAGTTTTAGGCACTGAGAGTGCAGCTGTGAATGGAAATGTTTCTGGTGAGAGTAGGGTATGTGAGAGTGGATCAGTGTAGAAGACACAACAAACAAATAAGCAAGTAAAATAGAAGAAAATAATCATGTAAAATAGAAAAGAAAAATCAGAATTAGAAAAATAGCAAGAGACCAGCAGATGGCGAGACAGTTGCATTGCTGGACTCCTACATAGTCAACTATAGTTCAAGTCCCTAATCCCGCAGCTTAAAACTCATGCTGGAGCATGTGTGTGTGTGTGTGTGTGTGTGTGTGTGCCCAAGATCCCAAGAGGAGAATGGAGGAGAAGGGATTGCAGCATGGTCATCCCCCCTTCCCCCATGGGGGTGATTTCTCACTTTCAATCTCTGTCTCTGTGCCCTATAGTAAAAATCTTTTTCAAAAAAATAAAGAAAGTAAGAGTATAAGTAGGAGATATGATATAATATATTATACACTGGATGTTACTCAATAAAATTTGTGGATGAAGAGTGAAGGGAAAAGCCATGCCAATATGGGCACTGTGAAGAGCATCGGTAATAGCGTAGGTAAAGGCTCTGAGGTGGAGTGTACTTAACATGTACAAGCACAGGAAAAGTGCAAGGAAGAAAAAAGTAGGAAAGAGTAGTAAAGTCCAGATCCTGCGGGTCACAGTTAAGACTTGGAGTCTTATTTTATACAATGGAGTTTTATGCTAAGCATGTTGAGAAGCCCATGGAATGAGCATTAGAATTGCGCAGCTGACTTACCTAATTAGATCATTCATGCTGTTGGGTGGACATGTTTTAGGAAGGCAAGAATCAAACCAGGAGAAACAATCTATGCAAGTTCTTCACAAGATGGGGATTTGATTGAGGATGATGCTAGTAAAGAAAGTGGGAAGTGATTTGAGTCTCAGATTTTTGTTTTTTGTCTTTGAAGGCAAAGTCAATAGAATTTTCTAGGGTATTGAATGTGGCATGTGAAAGAAAGTATGAGGGTGATCCCAAGGTTCTGGTTTGAGCTTGAGTCTTGTGACCTCAACGTGGCTAGCAAAGTGTCACTGTCTTTTGACAAAGTAGAGCCAGAAACAGTCACCATTTATTTTCTGCTCTAATATTTAACTATCCTGATTTATTTTAATGTTATATTTAGATTATTTCTTGTCTTATTTAATTTTCTAAACTCTCTCAAATACTTTTGAAAGCCTCAATAAATGGTAGGTTTACTGCAAAGTTTAAGAGACAATTATGTGTAAATAGGCTTAGAGTGCTAATTCGCTGTATCGCATTCTCATAATACACAACAGTTATGAGATAAGCATGATTATCCTCATTAACAGGAAAACTGAGGGTAGGAGAGATGAAACGACCTATGTCTCCAAGTTACCTAGTTGATACAAAGCATCATTTGTCTCTATACTCTTAACAATAAGAGTTAAGCTAGCATGGCATTTCCCAGGAGGCACTTAGTAAGTATTTGTTGAGTGACTATATCTACTGAACACTCTGAAAAAATAAATAAGTAAAATCTAGTCATCAAGCATTGTGAGGGAAAAAATACTTTTTATATCAGTTAATTCAATATAGTAGTAAAAATGAGATTCTCAAGCCTTAGTCACCTCCCCATTTTAATTCTTCCCCCATTGCCACTGCTGCCAGGTAATTTCATTTCACTTAATATGAAAGAGTGAGAGAGACAGAGGGAAAGTGAGAAAGTACCCTACACTCCTACCAAGGAAGATGGCCATGTCACAAACCCTTCTTGTTCATTCTTCTCTGGGGATTTTAGGCACACATGTATATGTGCCCTGCATCTATTTTAAGCCACCAAAGCAGCACAGTGCCATCGGCTGGCCCAACACAATTCTATTGTACTGTGTTCAGTGAGCTTTGACACTACCAACTGTGTCAAGTGTGCAAATGTTTGCAAAACTGTCTTGAAATCATAATGCACTGAATAAATAGGGAATGATGATAATTATCACACAGATGTTTGCATTTTTTTAATTGTTTGGGTTTTTTTTTTTTTTTTCAGGTTTTTGCCATAGGGTGTGTTCACTCATCAGAGAAAGAGATGGAAAGTGAGAAATCACCCCTTGGGGGAATGATCACACCTCAGTGTCTCTTCTCCTCTATTCTCTTCTTGGGACTTTGGGCTCACCCACATACACATGTGGCATGAGGTTTGTTTTGTTTTGTTTTGTTTTATTTTGGAGGGAGTGTTTGCCTTAGGGTACATGTGCTCTTCAGAGAGAGACAGAGAGAGTGAGAGGGAAAGTGAGAAATCACCCTCAAGAGAAGGCTACACCACAATTTCTTCTCCTCCATTCTCCCCCAGATCTTGGGCACTCACCCACTTAGGTGCCCCGCAAAAGTTGCAAGCCACCCAGTCTGGGACTCAAACCAAGGTCGCCCATGTGGGACTCCAGTGATATAACCGCTTTGCTACCTGCTGGCCCCTTTGGCATGAGTTTTAAGCCACAGGGTTTACCCACAATCGGCTATTTTGGAATCTAACACCTTAACCACCACACTCCTTGCTAGGCCCAGATGTCTGCTTTTTCTTTTTTTTTTGGAGAGGTTTTTGCTATAGGGCGCATGTGCTCCCCAGACAGACAGAGAGAGACAGAGAGATAGAAAGCGAGAAATCACCCCCCAGAGGGGATGGCCATGCCGCAATCCCCTCTCCTCCATTCTCCTCTCTGGATCTTGGGTACACACGCACACATGCCTGGCATGAGTCTTAAGCCACCGGGTCCGGGACACGAACCACGGTCGACTACATGGGAGTCCAGCGACATAGCCATTACGCTAACTGCTGGTTCCCGAGATGTCTGCATTTTTAAAACAATTGAAAATGTACCTTTATATGACTTCCGTCATTCATTTGAAGATTTTCATTCAGTCATAAAGAAAAATGATACTGAGAAATTTTTAAGACTGACCTCAATTTGTGTATTAAAGATGTTTAATGTCTCTTTGCCTTTATCTCATTGCAGAACTGTTCAACCTGAATTGAAATCACTTGCACTGGGTTTTCAAACACTGGTTATACGATCAATAGGTATGACCAATATGTAGACTACAAATCCAAACTATAACTATTTATGGAAAGAAATTAAGGAGAAAAATAAGCAGGACATCTAGGGGATGCAGAAATGGCTTATTATCTGTTGACGGTAACATGTTTTGTATCCACCTCTGGACTGGTGTGAAGTGTATTCATGTTGGGTAAATTCAGTTTACAGCCTAAGCAATGTATAGTGATTAGATGTATAAAATAAATGTAAAAAGATAAAAATAGTCATGTCAAAATTTAAAGACTGAAGGTAATTAATTTTCAATGATAAGAAAGTAAAAAATAAATAGTATAAGTAGATTAAATACAAATAAAAAGAGACAGAGGAGGACTGAGTGGCCTAAAGAAATCGATTGTTATTAACCACAAAAAAGAAGAAAGAAAGGAAGAAAGAAAGAAAGAAAGAAAGAAAGAAAGAAAGAAAGAAAGAAGGAAGGAAGGAAGGAAGGAAGGAAGGAAGGAAGAAAGAAAGAAAGGAAGAAAGAAAGAAGGAAGAAAGAAAGAAAGAAATAGATTGTTGTTTCTAGCTGTGAGGAGCCAGGAATCATAATGTTTGCAATACATTCTTTCTAATACAAATACAGATAGGCCCCAATGTTTTCCTGCCTTTAGACTTTGGAATATTTCTTCCAGGGAGGCTGAGTGGAGGGCCTTCTTTCTAAACTGAGATATTTAAGTAATGCCTAAAGCAGCTTGGAGACCTGGAAATCTGATCAGATTGAGGTTGTGCAAAACAACAAAAAGGGACTTTAGCTGATGACTTCCCACTGCCTGCTTTGTAAGTCCAGGCCCCTAGCCTTTATTAGAAGTTAAAAACGCAAGAGGGACTGAGCACATAGGCTATAGATCTGGGAATCTTGAATTAAGAGAGTGTTCTGAATAAAAGAAAACTTAAAAAACTGTTTTGTTGTTGTTGTTGTTGGCAAAGCATATGACTCTTGACTCCAGAGGTTAAGCACCTATTTCTAAATTTTCAAACAAGGTAATTAGTAAAAGAGTTAAGAACGATTCTTCCTCTCTCGTTGCTATTTGCCATTTTTACATGACTGATGCCTGTGGTTAGGTTAACACCTTCTACACTAACTCTGGACGGTGCTCTTTTATAAACCCTATAAACATTATGTGATTATTCCTGGGAAGTAGGAAAGGGGCATCATTCTGCTAGGGACTAGGGCAGAGGATGATCGTGATGGCAGAGAGAGGAAAAGGACCTAGGAGCATTCAATCATGGAACTCTTTCAAGTAACAGAAAGAAGCACAACTCTGTGGCCAAATTATAATGGAGCGGTTGTCCAAGAAGGGCATTTAGGAAGAAGGGCACAGCTCTTCAAAGGAAAAAATGAGAAAGGGGATAGGAAAGAGGAAAGATGGTGTGTTACAGAATTCCATCACAGGTATCTTCTCATCATCTTTTTTTCCCTTTTTTTGGTATCTCTAATCCTGCAGCCTCTGAACTATACCCTACATTCAGATCCAATGAAGTACCTCACTCCTTGAACATCAACCGAGGAAGCTAAAGACAGAATGTACATATACTCCTTCTGATATACTAAAATGAGATTTTGAGAATACTTGTAGTGAGACCAGGCACAGTGATGGGCCAGTTGGACCTACCTGAGAAAGGTTGTGGGTTCATGCCCCAAAACCTCCCTAAAGAAGCCAAACTCATGTGGGCTGAGCCCAAGGGGGCATTATGGAATAAGAATTGGCAGTGCCTGTCTCTCCCTGTCTTTCACCCTTTCTCAAATAGAAAGAAAACAAAAAAAACTTCAAAAAACATACAATTTTAAAAGAGGAATTTTACCATCCTAATTATGGACATCCTATTTCGATGTGTCCTATATATGACATGATGGAACCTAAATGCTTCTATGGAAAAATTATGTACTCAGGACCAAACTTCCAATTCACAAGCAATTATCTTAAATGCAAATATGTACATATTATCAAATAATTACATAGTACATTAAACTGAAAAAAGGTATTAGAAAATAGGTTGACAAAAGTTTTTAAATTTCAGTCATAATCTTTTTTTTTAAGAGAGAGATCTTTATTATAGGGCACTTGCACTTGCCAGAGAGACAGAGAGACCTCACCCCCCCACCCCCAGGGACGTGGCCACACCACAATCCCTTCTCCTCCATTCTCCCCTTGGGATCTTGGACATGCACACACACTCACCCAGTGTGAGTTTTAAGGTGCTGGGTCTGGGACTCAAACTGCGGTCGACTACATGGGAGTCCTGCAACATAACTCTTATGCCATCGGCTGGTCCCAAATTAATTCAGTCATAATTAAGAAGTTTGTTACTTAAAATATTTAATTCATAAAGTTTGTTCAAATCATTCATATTATATGGGGAAATAAATTACTGGAATACTTTTTTTTAAAGATTTTTCAAAGGATGGCTATGATTTTTTTGAAACCTGCAAATTTATCACTTATTTTTTTAGTACCAGTTTTCCTTGGACATGCTGGCCTCAGCAACCAGTTTCTTGTCATTCTTAGATTTCTCGCTCTCAAAATCTTAAGACTGATTATAAATAAATGGAATCAGGGACCAGCGGTGGCATGGTGGTTAAGGCGCTGAATGCTCCTACTTGGCTGACCACGGTTCAAGTCCTGGAACTGGTGGCTTGCTTTCTCACCCTCTCTCTCTCTCTGTCTCTCTAGTTAAATTTTAAAAATAAATGAATGAATAAATAAAGTTAAAAAAGAATTCTAAAAAAAAGTAAATAGAATCAGTAAAGTTGTGATATGCAGGAGCCAGTAGGTGGCATGGTAGTTAAGGGGTTGGACTCCTACATGGCTGACTATAGTATGAGTCCAGGACCCAGTGGCTTGCTGTTTCTCTCTCTCTCTCTCTGGTGAGCACACATGTCTCTCTCTCTCTCTCTTTGGTGAGTACACATGCCCAGTAGTAAATTTTAAAATAACAACAATAATAAATAAATCTTTCAAAATTTGTGATATGCAAATCACTGTCATTTTTATGTGACAAAATCAAATACAAAAATCGTCAAAATACAAAAAGAGGACCAGCCCCATAGCCTAGTGATTAAGAGAGCTGGATCCCATATGACTGACCATGGTTCACATCCAGGCCCCAGCAACTTGAAAAACATGCTTGGCACATGTGCATGTGTGTCCAAAATCCAGATAGGATAAAGGAGAAGAGATTGCAGTGTGACTAAGCCTCCATTGAGGGGAAGGCATTCTTCCTTCCCTCTCTCTCTCTGTCTCTCTCTGGTGAGCACATATACTTTCTGACAAGTAAAATTTTTAAAAAAGTTTAAAAACACATACAAAAGAAGGTTCA
>NW_006159939.1:1229498-1231389 GCF_000334495.1 Tupaia belangeri chinensis | reverse complement strand
AGTGGGGATACAGTGATTATGCAATGGTAGAAATAGATAAACTGTAAAATTATGTACTACAAATAAAAATTAGGTGAAGGTCAGACCACTGAAGTGGTATATATCATTTTGATCAGAACATTAAGAGAAACAAAATTTAGCACCAGAGGCCCTAATTTGGACACTTTAGGCTACTTCAGGAGGTATTAAAAATACAGAAAACCAATGGGAAGAGAATACTGAATTGTGGGCTCTATTGATACCAGGAAGGGGAAAATGAAGCTCTTAGCCCAGAAGTACAACCTTCCAGGAACTGAACATGATATGGAGGGGTACCTGAACCCTTCTGGGGAGGGAGTAGTAATATAAGCACTCATTTTTAATTTTCTTACAATAGAGTTGAAAAAAAAATCCTGCTTTTGCAGCATTTGAGCTGAGAGCTTTCTCCTTTCCCCCCAAATTTATAATTCTATTCTCACTATTCCAGGTCTCCTTGCTTGAGAAGAATTTCATATCAACCAACATAACGTCCATGTTTTACTAGCATTCTCATTTTTACCAATCAAGTTTTAATTAATTTGTATTATAAGAACAGAGTGAGCAAGCTTCTGATATTCCGTCTTCCCTGTGTGTGTTGGAAGAGCAAGGGTAGATGACAGATGCCTGTAACATTACGTAGTTAAGTCTTTGATATTCCCAATCATGTGGATTACTAGGTAGATTTTAGCTTAAACACTAGAAGAGGCTACCAGAATTTTTAACTTTTCTTAATCCAAAATGTATCAATATGGAGTATCATCCAGCTATATTTGAAACATGTTTCCTGGTTTTATATCTTCTCATGTCATGTTGCAGGAGGACTTCTAACTCCAATATATTTTGGGGCTATGATTGATACAACATGTATAAAGTGGTCCATCAACAACTGTGGAAAACGAGGGTCTTGTAGAATGTACGACTCCCTGTTACTTGGGTAAGTTTTCAGAAATATATTTCATCAATTAATTTTTCTTCCTTTGAGTACATTAATCCTAAAAAACATTATTTCCAGTATAATAATAATAATTATAGTTATCACTTAATGAATACTTACTTTCTATTCAGTACTATATAGGCAATCTGACAGCTCATTGTAATACTCAAACTGTAAAAAAATGGATATTTTCTCCTGTTTCCCTAAATATGAAGACACTGAAATTCAGAAATAATAAGTAACTTGGGGACCAGCAGATAGCATAATGGTTACATCGCTGGACTCCCATGTAGTCGACCACAGTTCAAGTCGTGGACCCAGCAGCTTAAAACTCACACTAGACACATGTGCGTGCATGCCCAAGATCCCGAGAGGAGAATGGAGGAAAAGGGATTACAGCGTGGCCATCCCTCCTGGGGGGAGATTCCTCACCTCCTGTCTCTCTGTGTCTCTCTGTCTCTCTGGTGACCATACACACCCTATAGCAAAAATTGCACTGAAATAAAAAGTAACTTGTTTCAAGTCACACAGCTAAAAGAACAAGAGATAAGATTTATGCTTCAATAGTTTTGTTTTCAAAAACCCCTTGGTCCAGGGACTAGCAGTTGGCATAATGGCTATGTTGCTGGACTCCCATGTAGTCTACCACGGTTCGAGTCCCGGACCCAGTGGCTTAAACTCATGCCGGGCGTGTGTGCATGCTTGCCCAAGATCCCGAGAGGAGAATGGAGGAGAAGGGATTGTGGCATGGCCATCCCCTCGGGGGGTGATTTCTCGCTTTCTGTCTCTCTGTCTCTCTTGTGTGTCTGGCGAGCACACATGCACTATAGCAAAAACCTCTCAAAAAAAAAAAAAACCTCCTTGGTCCAACCGCTGTGGCTCAGCAGCAATAGCATAAGTAGTATAAGTAGTATAAGTAGTATAAGTAGTAGTATAAGT
>NW_006159939.1:1206612-1229329 GCF_000334495.1 Tupaia belangeri chinensis | reverse complement strand
TAGTATAAGTAGTATAAGTAATAGTATAAGTAGTATAAGTAATAGTATAAGTAGTATAAGTAGTATAAGTAATAGTATAAGTAGTATAAGTAGCATAAGTAGCATAAGTAGTAGTAAAAGTAGCATAAGTAGTAGTATAAGTAGTATAAGTAGCATAAGTAGTAGTATAAGTAGCATAAATAGCATAAGTAGCATAAGTAGTATAAGTAGTAGTATAAGTAGCATAAGTAGTAGTATAAGTAGCATAAATAGCATAAGTATTATAAGTAGTATAAGTAGTAGTATAAGTAGTATAAGTAGCATAAGTAGTAGTATAAGTAGCATAAATAGCATAAGTAGTATAAATAGCATAAGTAGTATAAGTAGTATAAGTAGAAGTATAAGTAGTATAAGTAGCATAAGTAGTGCTGGAACCCAGATGATGACTTCAGTTAGATCTTGGGTCAGCCTTAAATAGCATACAGGAGAGTCCAGGATCCTGAAGAGCTGGAGGACTGGTCAGAGGGGACCATAGCATATTGATGCCCTCTATTATTATTATTATTATTATTAAATTTTACCACAAGATGTATGTGCTCACCAAAGAGACAGAGAGAGCGAAAGTAAGAAATCATTCCCCAGACGAGGTAGCCACACCGCATTTCCTTCTCCCTCCTCTCAGAATTTTGGGCAAGCACACACATGCCCCTGGTGTGATTTTTAAGCTGCCAGTTCTGAGTCTGAAACCCTGGTCAGCAATGTGGAAGTCCAGCCCCTTAATTACCATGCCACTTGCTGACGCCATGCCCTCTATTATTTTAAGAGAGCATTTTTAATTAAAAATTTAATTTAAGGGATCAGCAGATGGCGTAATGGTTACATCACTGGACTCCCATGTCATAACTCACAGTTTGAGTCCCAGACCTGGCAACTTAAAACTTATGCCAGGCACGTGTGCGTGTGTGCCCAAGATCCTGAGAGGAGAATGGAGGAGAAGGGATTGTACCATGGTCATTCCCCCCAGGGTGTGATTTCTCACTTTCTGTCTCTCTGTCTCTGACTCTTGGCGAGAGCATGTACCCTATAGCAAAAATCTCTCTCTCAAAAATTTTTAATTTAAAAAATTTAAATTAATCATTGTTTGTTTCCAGGAACACTGGAAATACATTCCTCAGAATTTTTCTCAAAGCATAGACCATGGAGCCCAAGTATCAACAAAACATTTTGAGTTGCTTTCTTTTGTGACTTCAGTATAAATAGACCCCTAGAACCATTTCTTTTAAACCTTACAAGTTCTTGTCCCTCAGTGAAGATTTAGGTAAAATTATAATGGAATTTTTTTTAATTTTCATGTTAAATTGATAACTAATTCCTGTCGTTAAACAAACATTATGGTACTGAAATAAAGAAGACCCTGTATGTTGTATAATAATGGTGTTAAACAAGGGTCTTCTTTATGGTATAGTAGTCATAATAGCGTATATTATATAATGTATATATACATATATATGTTCTATATAGTGTCTTATAATATATACATGCATATATATACATCTTTAAAAGTTCACAGAAAATGCATATTAAAAAAAACTGCATGGAGACCAGCAGATGGTGTAATGGGTACGTCACTGCACTCCCGCATAGTCAACCGTGGTTTGAGCCCCGGACCTGGAGACGTTAAACTCGTGCCAGGCACATGTGCGTGTGTTGCCTAAGAACCCGAGAGGAGAATGGAGGAGAAAGGATTGCAGTGTGGCCATCCCCCCAGAGGGTGACTTCTCACTTACTATCTCTCTGTCTCTCTGGCTAGTATATGGAACCTATTGCAAAAATCCCACTTAAAACAGCAAAAAAGGGACCAGCAGTTGGTGTAATGGCTATGTTGCTGGACTCTCATGTGGTCAATTGTGGTTCAAGTCCCGAACCCAGTGGCTTAAACTCACTCCAGGCATGTGTGCATGCGTGCCCAAGATCCTGACAGGAGAATGGAGGAGAAGGAATTGCTATGTGGCCATCCCCCCTGGGGGGTGATTTCTTGCTTTCTGTCTCTCTGTGTCTCTCTGTCTTTCTGGCAAGTGCACGTGCCCTAAAGCTAAAACATCTCAAAATAAATAAATAAAAATAACCTGCATGGATTTTAAAACTTTTTGCAACAAAATAAACTCATATTTCAATTCTAGCTTTCCATAACATTTTTGAAGTTCCCTCAGGCTCATGTTCTTGTGTGTGTGCATGTATAGAATTCTTGGGTACTTTTAGTTTAGCTCAGTTTCACCAGACATTATTATTATTAAGTCAGTGTATTCATATTCATAACTTTCTCTGCTCTTCACTTCGTATATCTCAGATTCTATGTAGGGTCACACATCTTCTGACTGGAATAGCAGTTTGGTGTTCTTTTTGGGGAAAAAAAAACCTCTTATGAGGTATTTTAGTTGCAAATTGACACTTTTAATTTTTCTGGAAATATCTTTATGTCAATCCTATACTCAAAAAAATCTTTCTAGGGGACCAGCATGTGGTGTGGTGTTTAAGGCACTGGACACTCCCACATGACCGATCATGGTTCCAATCCTGGACCTGGTGACTTGCTTTCTCACTTTCTCTCTCTCTCTCTCTCTCTCTCTCTCTCTCTGTGTGTGTGTGTGTGTGTGTGTCTAGTGAATTTAAAATAAATGAATGAATAAATAAAATATTAAAAAAAGAAATTATATAAAAACACATCTTTCTAGGGTAGACTTCTAAATTGCCAATTATTTTCTCTTGGGCCATTGAAGGCACCATTCTGTTGTTTCTAATTTCCATTTTTGCTGTTGCTAAGTTACCTGTTGTCTATTTCTCTTGTTTCTTTGTGGTAACCTGTCTTCTTTCTCTGAATTCTTTAAATAACTTCCCTCTCTTTTAAGCTTTCAGCAGTTTCACTGTGGAATGGCTGCAGTAGATTTATTTTTATTTGCTTTGGGATTCAGGGAGCTTCTAAGTTCTATGAATTGGTGTTATTACCATAACAGCAAAATGCCCCCCCCCAATGTCTATGTCTTAATCCCTGGAACATGTAAACATGGTAAGGAAAGGTGGCAGATGGAGTAAGATTGCTAATCAGCTGACTTCAGACTCAGTGTTATCACAAGAATCTCAAAAATAGAAGAGAGAGACTAGATCAGAGTGATGCAATGTAAGAAGAACTTAGATGCTTTGAAGATGGATGAAGGAGCCAGGAGTGAAAGAAAACAGGTGGCTTCTAGAAGCAAGGGAAAAGCAAGGAAACAGACTCTTTCCTAGGTGTTCAGAAAGTAATGCAGCCCAACCAACCTCAATTTTAGCCCACTGAGACAGGTGTTAGGCTTTCAACTTCCAGAACACATTTTTTTTGTTTCTTAAAAGTTTGGATTCTCTGCATACGTCGCCTATCTGTTCTTTCCTGCTGTGTACTTTGTCCATTAGAGCCTTAGCATCATTGTTCTAAATTCCCTTCTGAACATTCCAACGTCCGTGACAAATGAGTCTAGTTTTGAGACTTGCTCATTCTCTTTAAACCATTTTTTTTTAACTTTTATTATGACTTGTCATTTTTTTCTGGACAGCTAGTCCTAACAATGTATCAGGTAAAAGGAACTGCTATAAATAAACCTTTAATAATGTGCTGTAAAATTCCCCAAAAAGAGCTGTATCCTATAGTTCCATGACTAGGTCTCAGTGTTTTAGTGAGCCTGCCCCTCTGGATTGTGAACTTTGGATATACTTCTCAGTTCTTTCTTTTTCCCATAAGCAAGACGGTATAGCTTAAGCGGGTTGGAGTTGTGTATTTTCTTTGTGTTTTGTGTATTTTCCTTTCTGTACTAGGAAAGCTGGAGCCAGCTGGAATTGGGATTTTGTGGCTTTATAACTCTTTTAAAATAATCAAAAACTTCTTATGCCCCCAATGAGAAGAATCAATAGAATTGCTGCCTTGATATTTCTGTGCATAACTTTGTTTCCTTTAAGGTCCATATAGTAGAGAAAACTATTGAAAATTATTCCATGCACTTTAAAGTGATAATGCACTCTTTTTTCTTTCTTTTTCTTTTCATAGTAAGACCGTCTGGGGCTTATCTTCAGCCTTTAGATTTCCACCAATTTTTTTACTTATTGCAACAATTTTTCTCATGAGGAGAAAATACGAAGGAAATGATACTAAAGCATTGGAAAATGGAAGAAAAGTCATGGATGAAGCAAATTTAGAGACCTAAGTAATAATGAATATCTTGTACCCTCTACTGGAACAGTGAAACATGTATTTAAGGGGAGAGGAAGAAAAAAAAAGAAAGCTTCTATTGATGTATTTCCAACCAACATTATATTGATCTAGTAATATGTTATTTGGGGTATTTCCTGATCCTTTTATTGAGAAGTCTCACGTTCTTTACTTATGATGGCACAATAAATAAGCCTGTAAGTTTATAATGAAATAAGCTAAAAATAAGAAATAGGTTTATTCGTTTTTAAGGTAGAGCTATGCATTTGTGGTTAAGATTAGCATATGCAGTTCAGACAAATTCAAAGTGAATGGCATGGTTAGCGTGTACTAGAAAAATAAGTATTTGCTTGGGTAATTGTAACTCTTAATAAAATGGGGTAAAATTCCACATCAATATCCAGCCTGGCAGTTCCTCTATGGTGCTGGCCACTTCTGTGCTCTTTAGCTACTGCCTTTCTTAAAAGGAGCCCAAATAAGAGCAGCAACACAAGAATGGGGCCACCATGGAGGGCATACACTGAACCAGACCCCAACACCTTGGCTTAGCATCCCTCCAAGAAAAAAACTTGTGGAGTCCTTTCATATGTCAGTTGAGAATTCACACCTAATAAAAGATGACTGGTATGTGTACTGAAAAGAAAAAAGAAAGAAAAAGAAAAAGAAAATGGATCGAGGTGAAAAAAGAGAGAAGATATTAAGAGCCTAAATAAGGAAAAAAGGCTGACGTCTAAAAAACAAAAATAGTTTAGACCATGTTGCTCAAGTCAAACCTGGTCTGCTGGAGGACTTATGTTTCCATATCTGTTATCTTGTCATATATTTCGCAGACTTCATTAATTTATCATTTGAAATGTGTTTGATTAGCAACACTGATGCATCTTCTCCAATAAATAAGCCTGTAAGTTTATAATGAAATAAGCTAAAAATAAGAAATAGGTTTATTCGTTTTTAAGGTAGAGCTATGCATTTGTGGTTAAGATTAGCATATGCAGTTCAGACAAATTCAAAGTGAATGGCATGGTTAGCGTGTACTAGAAAAATAAGTATTTGCTTGGGTAATTGTAACTCTTAATAAAATGGGGTAAAATTCCACATCAATATCCAGCCTGGCAGTTCCTCTATGGTGCTGGCCACTTCTGTGCTCTTTAGCTACTGCCTTTCTTAAAAGGAGCCCAAATAAGAGCAGCAACACAAGAATGGGGCCACCATGGAGGGCATACACTGAACCAGACCCCAACACCTTGGCTTAGCATCCCTCCAAGAAAAAAACTTGTGGAGTCCTTTCATATGTCAGTTGAGAATTCACACCTAATAAAAGATGACTGGTATGTGTACTGAAAAGAAAAAAGAAAGAAAAAGAAAAAGAAAATGGATCGAGGTGAAAAAAGAGAGAAGATATTAAGAGCCTAAATAAGGAAAAAAGGCTGACGTCTAAAAAACAAAAATAGTTTAGACCATGTTGCTCAAGTCAAACCTGGTCTGCTGGAGGACTTATGTTTCCATATCTGTTATCTTGTCATATATTTCGCAGACTTCATTAATTTATCATTTGAAATGTGTTTGATTAGCAACACTGATGCATCTTCTCCCAGCCTTCCATTAAAGTACTGCTAAAGAGGTCAGCCACTGGCCTGTTGATTAAGGTGAGTGGAACCCACATGGCTGATGACACAGTTTGAGTTTCAAGCCCAGTGGCTTGAGAAACATGTCAGGTGTGTGTGTGTGTGTGTGTGTGTGTGTGTCTGTATGTGTGTGCCCAAAGTCCCCAGAAGAGGGAAATATGGACGAGAAGAAATAACATGACCATTCCCCCAGAAGTGGGGGTTCTCGCTTTCCCTCTCTCTCTCTTCGCTCTCTGACAAGCATATGCATCCTCTGGCAATTTAAAAAAAGAAAATACTGCTGAAGAAATAGACATATAAAAAATGTACAAACTATGATTATAAAACAATATATGACAGCATGTGTTAAGTTTTTATAGGACCCAGGGAAATAGATGTTTAAAAAGTGACTTGCTTGAAAACAAAGATCATTTTTAAAATATATATTTACCTCATCTGTTCTCTGGGAGAAGTGAAGTCTTGATAGCATATTGACTGTCATCCTACTGCATAATTTTGTTCATGTGTTTGTTTGTTTTGAAAGAATTACTTTATTTAACTTTATTTATTAATTTTAATTTGACCAGAGAGGAACAGAGGGAGAGAGGGAAAGTGAGAATGTCCCACCAGGTCTAGGATTTGAACTGTGGTCGGTCATGTGGAAGTCCAGAGCCCTTAACCACCAAGTTACCTGCAGGCCCCTTGTGTGTTTGTTTTTGGTACATAAAACAGTAACGTTCATCTCTCTATAATCAGGATAAAATGTAGAGTGAATAAATATTTGAATATTGTATTTTCTAATGACAGCGGCTGTATTAAAATGAATACTAAAGATTATAGATTTTTATTTTCAATTGTTTCACTTTTTTCCATTAGAATCACCTATGAATTGTTTTTAAATAAATACAATCTTATAATTCATACATAGATTCTAATTAGTAATATCTGTGATGTAGCCTGGACATTTCTACTAAAACTAATATCACATATGATGGTAGAACCCTTTGAAAGACTGAAAACCAAGGTGCAAAACAGGAGAAGGTCCACATGAGTATAGCAGAGTCAGGAAGTATGAATTCTTGTAGCTAAAAACTGGAAATTGGCCCAGAAGTTACACAAACCAAACTATCCTCAGGCTACAGAACTGAGTAAAGATTCATTAATCACACCAACAAAAATTTAGGAACAAACAATCCACATGCTGTAACAGTGGGTGCCACACAGTAAGTCTGATGGGATCTTCTCTCACTAAAAGTCAAAGAGAAAAAAGATAATGGAGCTATTTTTAAATACTGCAAAGAAAATAAAAGTAACATCTTGATTTTTTATATAAAAATGATTGTCAAATATCTGTCAGGCAAAATGAAACAGGTGAATAAGCAAAAAATGACAAAGGATACTCCTTATAAAGCTTACACATTAATTGACAAGATTAAATTCTAAAATTTTGTAAATCGTAAGAATAAACCTATGTTTATAAATGTGATATATACAGTGAAGACAAAAGGAACATTAAAAAATATACATCAGATTATCTGATTTACTGCAAAATCTGAGATTCAAAAAAAAATGTCAGTTCTTAATCCAGTGACATTTATTAAACAGGAATATTAAGGAATAAAGGGAAAAGAGTATAAGTTCAATAGTGAGATTAATAAAATGAGGAATTTTTTCAAGGAAGTAAAATAATGTAAGAATAAATTAAAAGGTCCCAAAATCAAATCAGTGATGAAGTTGCTTCTGAAAATGTGGCAGAAAATGACAGAGGTAAATTGTGAAAGAAGAACTTAGACAATGAACTAAGGCACCAATGTAGAAATCTGATATTTTTGAGAAAGAAATCTGAATTGGAAGAAAAGTATTCATCAATGATACAATGAAATAATGCCTTCTGTTATGAAGGCATTCCATGCAATGACCATGAGGTTTCTCTCTCCTGAAATGCTCTTTTTTCCATATAATTTAGTGTTCAGATCTCTGCTCATTCACTATTTCTTCAACATCTCTGATTTCTACACTGGTTAAAATCTTTCAATTATATCCATAGCCATATGTCACTTATCAAAATGGCAATATTACATTTATTTGTAATTATTTGATAACTGTTAGTCTTTTCCACTACTCATAAGCTCCAGGAAGGTAGAAATTACATGTCTTTTACCGATTGTATCAGGTTTCTCTGTAGAGACAGAACAAATACGATAAATAGATAGATATAGATAGATAGACAAGAGGTGATTAATTAGAATTGGTTCAAGCAATTATGAAGGCCAAGTTCCATGACAGAGTTTCTGCAAGCTGGAGGCCCAGGAAAACCAGTAGTGTGCCTCAGTCTTAGTCCAAAATCCTCAGAAACAGGGAAGGGAATTGTGTAATATGATCTGATGCCAAAGGCCTAAGAACCCACAGGGCTACTGGGGCAAGTCATGGAGTCCAAAGACTGGAAAGCTTGGAGTTTTGATATCCAAGGGCAGGAGAAGTTTCTCAGTTCTAGAACAAGAGCATTTGTCTTTCCTTTGCTGTCTTGTTTCACCTGGAGTCCCACTGATTGGGAAGTACCTGTCCACATTAAGGGCAGATCTTCCCCATTCAATCCACTAACACACACCAATTTCCTCAGGAAACACCCCCTCCCAGATACATCCAGAAATCAAGCTTTACCAGCTCTCTAGATGTCCCTTAATGCAAGCTGACTGAGTTAGCCATCGGGCTCATCTATTTCATTACCAGCATCTAGCTTAGTACCTGATGTGCCATAGATGCTTATTTTTGACTGAATGAATAAGTGAATAAGTGAATCCCTCAAATGCCAGTGATATATAAATTTTATAATTAATAACTGAAAACAATGTGAAGAAATAAAAATAACTGCATTAAAGTCATGAGAGATTAGGTGTGATTATTGCCTATGCTCCCATGCTTTAAAGATTTTCTTTCTTTCTTTCTTTATTTATTTATTTAGATTTTTGTTATAGGGCGCATATGCTTGCAGGAGAGAGACAGAGAGAAGGAAAATGAGAAATCACATCCTAGGGTGGATGGCCATACCACAATCCCTTGTCCTCCATTGTCCTATTAAAATGTTGGGCATGCACACACCCATGCTCTACATGATTTTCAAGTCACTGGGTTCAGGGTTCAAATGGTGGTCAGCCATGTGGGAATCCTGTTTTAACCACTATGCCACCAGCTGGCACAGATTTTCTTTACTTTAAAATGAAAATGTACATTTTATATTGTAGAAAAAGAAAAATGTCTTTTGATTATCATATAGGTGCTAAGTACAGGGGCAAAAATTTACAAAATAGGGACCAGCAGTTAGCGTAACGGCTATGTCGCTGGACTCCCACGTAGTCCACCGCGGTTTGAGTCCCAGACCCAGTGGCTTAAACTCACTGCTGGGCGAGTGTGCGTGCATGCCCAAGATCCCGCGAGAAGAATGGAGGAGAAGGGATTGCGGCGTGACCATCTCACCTGGGGGGTGATTTCTCGCTTTCTGTCTCTCTGTCTGTCTGGTGAGTGCACACGCCCTATAGCAAAAACCTCTCCAAAAAAAAATAATAAAATTTACAAAACAGAGTCATGCTCTTCTGGAGCTCACAAATGAGGTAGAGACACATGCACATAACATATGATAATATGCATGATGACAAGTATTAAAATAGAATTAAAATGTTTCTATTCACTCACAAGGACCATGTCTCTGTTTCAGTTAACATGTACTTCTGGAGATTTTTACGCCACCCAACTTATTGTGAATCAGTAAGAAATTTGGCGGTGACCATTGTCACTTCAGTTCTTTATGCCTTCCACCCTCTTGAACAGATTGAGTTCACTAACTGGAAACCAAGGACAAACCTGAGGAGAAGATAACCATATAAATTCTGTGACTTCAGCAATGCCACAAAGTACCCAAGACTAACCCATGTACATACCTCTTACCTCCTATCAATCTCCAATGCAAAATTTGGTATTGGCCAAGTTCCACTACTAGAAATTTATTCCCAGGGTCAGCAATGGCATAGTTATTAAGATGCTGAACTCCTATGTGGTCGACCACAGTTCAAGTCCTGGACCCAACACCTTGAAACCCATGCCAGATGCATGTGCATGTATGTCCAAAATCCCAAGATGACAATGGAGAAGGGATTGCAGGGTGGGCATCCCCCCTGGGGGTTGATTTCTCAGTCTCTGTCTCTCTATCTCTGTCTCTCTGGTAAGTGCACCCACCCTATAGTAAAAAAGTCTCTCTAAAAAAATAGTTTACTCCCAGGAATTAGAATTGTCTCCAGTGATATTAGAAGGGATGACACTACCAATCAATTCACAATGTGAGTGAGATTACAATCTTTGTAGAGAATAAGTTTTTCTTTTTTAAAAAAAATTTACCAGAGGCTACACGCACTTGCCACAGAGCTATAGAAAGACAGAAAGAGAAAGAGACAGGAAAAAACACTCCAATGGCACATAGTCATGTCACAATGCCTTTTCTGCTTCTTCCTCCCTTTGGGATCCTGAGCTTGCTTGCACATGTGCCCAGCATGTTTTCAAGTCACCAGGTCCAGGAGTTGAACCATGCAGTCTGCCATTCGGGATCCAGCTGCCTTATCCACTGGGCTCTGGACTGGCTAACTGATCTCCCATTCTTAATACCACCCAGTATCCCATTGTTGGTGCCAACCTGCCTCCTTTGCAGATTCCCACTTAGAATCCAACACTATGTACTGGACTGCTCTCCTCCCTAGACAGTCTTCTCGGTCTACCCCAATTCCAGCACATTCCGTCAGACCTGTACCCTGCTTCCTCCTCACGGGGATGTCTTCCTCACCCTATTCAAGTTCTGACACCCCTGCCAGGATGCTTCCTGGCTAGACGTCCTCTTTGCCCTCTGTGATAGCTCGGCATCACTTGGCTTGGTTGCAGTACTCAGATTTTTGGTCAAATAGTATTCTAAATATTTCTGTGACAATTAATTTTTAAGTGAGATTAACATTTAAATCAGTATACTCAGGGTAAAACAGAATACCTTTTATATTGAAGATTTTAAAAGACTGACCTTTCCCAAAGAAACCCTGCCAGCAAGCTGCCTATGCAGGGTCAGCTCTTCCCACGACCTCACAGTTTGTAGAAAAATGGAATTAAAGCACAATCTGGTTTTGATGCCAAAAAATTAAATCAATTACAAAGTTGTTTTTCTGCAAGAGAGAGTGTGTGTTTGCCAAAGAGATAAGAAAGAGAAGTAGAAGGAAAGTGAGAAAGCATCCCTCAGGAGAAATGGTCAAACTACAGTGCCTTCTCTGCCATCCCTCCCTTTGCTCAGGATCGTGGGTATGCACGCACATACATCTGGCATGTTTTTCAAGTTGCCAGTTGCCAGGTTGGGAATTCGAACTGTGGAGGCAGCAATGTGGAATCCAGCTGTCTTAACTACCATGCCACCTGACAGCCCCTGTATGTTTCTTTTTTTTTTTAAGATTTATTTATTTAGTTTTACTTATTCACTCATTTATTTTAATTTGACCAGAGAGAAAGAAAGTGAGAATGCAAGTCCCCGGGCCTGGGCCTCAAACCATAGTCAGCCATGTGAGAGTGTCCAGCACTTTAACCACCACACCACCTGCTGGTCTCCCCTGTATGTTTCTTAAGGCCTGGGGGAAAACGATTGGCAGAACTAGAATAATGTATATTTAATAACTTATTTATTTCTTTTACTTTGCCATAGGGCATGTACCCTCATGAGAGAGAAAAGGAGAGAGAGAGGGAAAGTGAGAAATCACCCCATGGTGTCAGCAGGGATAGCTACACAGCAATCTATTTTCCTCCATTCTCCTCTTGGGGTTTTTGGACACAGACACACTCATCCAGCATGTTTATCAAGCCTCCAGGTCTGGGACTCACACTGCACCCCCGATCATGTGGGATCCAGCCACCTTAATCACCACACTACTGGCTGACCCCACCTAACAGCTTCTAGTAAGTTTGACACACTGGAACTGTTAGTTATTCACAATATTAGATGTATTTATGAGATTACACCTTCTATTTACCCTTATTACTAATGACATTATTTGCTATTTTAAAACTCAGTTGTTTAGAGACTTCATTTAATGAAAACATCATATTAAAACTATAGAAAATAAGGGTCAGCAGGTGGCATGGAGGTTGAAGCACAGGCACTGGATCCCACATGGCCAACTGTGCAGTTTGAGTCCCAGACCCAGCAGCTTGACGGTCACGTTGGGCACATGTATGTGCCTGCCCAAAAATCCAGAAAGGAAACCAGAGGAGATGGGGTTGTGGTGTGATCATCCTCTTGGATGGGGGCTGGAGGAGTGATTTCTTACTTTTTCCCTCTATCTGGCTCTCACATATAAGCACACATACTCTATAGCAAAAAAAAAAAAAAAATTACATTAAAATTTAGAAAGAAAGAAAACAGAAATCTGAGAAAATAGAAGAAACTCAAGAGAAACAAAATAAAAGCCTTCTTGCCTGATTACTAGCCTATAGAATGAGTTATTTAGAAGACATATTTTGCAATGATAGATATGCTAAGAATTATTTATTAAAGAGATAATTTATCCATTGTTAGAGAATCTACTGATTAAAATTGGATGAAGGAAAGGCAAAATGGTACTCTCAAATAAACTGGCTTTGAAATTTTATAATCTTATTTTTTTTTGAGAGAGGTTTTTTGCTATAGGGTGCATGTGCTCTCCAGAAAGACAGAGACAAAGAAACAGAAAGTGAAAAATCATCCCCCAGGGGGCAATGGCCACACCACAATCCCTTCTCCTCCATTCTCCTCTCGGGATCTTGGACACGCATGCATATGCACCTGACATGAGTTTAAGCCACTGGGCCTGGAACTCGAACCATAGTCAACTACACGGAAGTCCAGTGACATAGCCATTACGCCAAATTTAATTGAAATAAATTTCTCTTTACATCAATAAAAGTGAGATTACTGGGGCCAGATAGTGATGCTGTGGTAAAACACACTCTGTGAGGTGATCTCACATGCAAAGATTCCTGGTTCAATTCCAAAGACCACTTAGGGTATTCTGGGCACATATGTGCTCACAATCCTGACTGCCTGATCTTGGGGATGGGTCACAGAGTGAAGACCCTGTTGGGAATGCTGCCTCTTTCATTCTCTCTCTCTCTCTCTCTCTCCCTCTCTCTCTTGCGCATGGAAAAAATAAATAAACTTTAAAAAAAAAAAAAAGACTTCTGGTTTCAGTCACACACAGAGAGAACAGGATAGAGTGCCTCTCATTCACTTCCTTACAATAAAAAAAGCAGGGTAAAATGCAACTGATGGGCCAACCCTGTGCCTAGTGGTCAAGGGAGCTGGATCCCACAGGGCCAACTGCATAGTTTGAATCTTGGCCTCACAGTCTTGAAAAGCATGCTGGGTAAGTATGTGTGCCCAACTCCTAAGATGAGAAGTGGAGGAAAAGGAATTGAAGTATGACCATACCCCATTGGGTATGCTTTCTTCCCCTCTCTCCTTGTCTGTCTCTGGTGAGCATGTGCAGCCTCTGGTAAATTTTTCCTAGAAGTTAAAAGGAAAACACAACTTATAATTCTTCTTGAAGCCATCAACAAGTAGGTTATTGGCAAATAGCTAATGAAATCTGGAGATAGCTCCTGCAGGGAGAAACAGGATTTGAATATTTAGTTACATGGGGTATATATGTCAGTATACAATTCAGCTAGAAAGTGTGAATGAGTTGCTAAAGACCAAATATAGGCTGGCATGAGAAAATGGAGCCTCTGAAGGCTTCAGACAGGGGTGTTTATAAGGCTTGTAGTTGATTCTTCCAGGAGCCCCAGTAAGCATGCTCAGGGAAAATTAGGGAGACTCTTTGGTGAACTCCACTGCCGCTGACTGGGATAGGAGAACAGCAACTACTGCTTCAAACTATGCTCAAAACCAATCTCTCCTTTTCTCCCAAAGGAACAAAAGTCTGTTCTCCAGTGGTAAAAATATAGCTGTTTTTGCTGACGGCACTGGCAAACAGCCCAGGAAAAGGAGCAAGAAAAAGAAGCTCTACTCTTAAAGAAAGGCTGAGTCATTTCCAAGGCTGAGTTTCACAGAGCTGTGCCTAAGACTGAGCTTAATCAGAACATCAGAGAATATCTTCCTCCACTTTCCCCCTCATGCTAACGAGCATCTGGTAAAAAAGAAAGTGGAATTGAACTAGGGAAGTTGCCAAAAACAAATAGTTTCTGGTAAAAGGACAAACTATATACAGTCCAAACCTACACAATGAACAGACCTTAAATACAAGGTTTCCCTAGAGGAACTGGAAGCCCCTGATGCACCCAAGGTAACCATCACAAGAAGAAGCTTCAAATCCAGCCCTATTGCTGGCACAACCTCCCATACTACTAACAGAAAGAAAGATGTATTCGTCTCTGTGTATGAAAACATTTACTTTGGGCTAGCCCTATAGCTTACTGGTTATGTGAGCTGAATCCAATATGGCAGACTCGATAGTTCAAGTCCTGGACTCACTGGCTTGAAAAAATGCCAGGTGTGCGTGTTTAATGTGCATGCTCCAAATCCTGAGAGGATGGAGAAATGGAGGAGAAGGGATTGCAGTCTGACCATGCCCCATTGGGAAATACTTTCTCCCTCTCTCTGTCTCTGTCTGACAAGCTCATGTGTCCTCTGTCAATGAAAAAAGAAAAAATGGAAAATTAGTTACCAATACCACACTGCTTTAAATAATTTGGCTTTATAAAACTGAATAGATAGTAGTAGGTTGCTCCACCTTCATTCTTCCTCAGAATTGCTTTGTTTATTCCTGGTCTTAAATGTTTTGATTTAAGGACTAAAATAATCTTAACTTCCAAATTTCAAAAAGCACTAGGATTGGGACCAGCAGTTAGTGTAATGGCTATGTCGCTGGACTCCCACGTAGTCAACCGCGGTTCGCGTCCCGGACCCGGTGGCTTAAAACACACCGGGCGCATGTGCGTGCGTGCCCAAGATCCCGAGAGGAGAATGGAGGAGAAGGGATTGCGGCATGGCCATCCCCACTGAGGGGTGATTTCTCGCTTTCTGTCTGTCTCTCTCTGTCTCTCTGGTGAGCGCACGCACCCTACAGCTAAAACCTCTCCAAAAAAAGAAAAAAAAGAAAAGAAAAAGCAGTAGTAGACATTTTTCTTTCTTTTTTTTTTTTTTTTGAGAGGCTTTTCTATAGGACGCATGCATTTGCCAGAAAAAAAACAGAGAGAGACAGAAGTGAGAAATCACCCCTCAGGGGGAATGACTACACTACAATCCCTTCTCCTCCATTCTCCTCTAGGGATCTTGGGCACGCACGCACACGTGCCCGGCATGAGTTTAAGCCACCAGGTCCAGGACTCGAACTGCGGTCGACTACCTGGGAGTCCAGTGACATAGCCATTACATCAACTGCTGGCCCTGATATTTTTTCTTAAAACAGATGCAAACAGGCAAGTTTTAAATATTTCCTATTTAACTAGAATGCTTGCTGTAAGTTTTTTTTTTAAATCACTATTGTGTTCTGAAGCATATCACATAGAATCTGTTGTGGTTTTTTTTAATTCTAAGTGAATATTTGCATACATAATTTTGAATTTTCTTTTATTTTATTTTTACTTTATTTCAATTTTTTTATACATTCAATCATGTTATTTAGCTTGCAAAGTGAATATTCCAACATGTGTACATTTCTCCCCAGTCCAGTTGATAATACTATAAAGATATTTTCAATAGATTATATTCAATTTCTTTGTCCCATTAATGCTTTCCCTCTCTAATTTTCTCCTTAATGTCCTTCTTCAGACTCTACTCCTTCACCCACTCTCTTCCCACACTATATCTGGTATTTACAACCATCTACTGTGTTTCTATATCCTTTAGTTCATCCAGGTCATAGAGTGTGGACACTCTGTATATATTAAGTGGAGACATACAATGTCTCTCCTTCATAGCCTGGCTTGTTTCACTCAGCAGTAAATCTTCCATATTCATTCATTTTCTGTCAAAAGCCAGGGTCTTGTTTTTAATGGCTGAGTAGTATTCCATAGAGTATATGTGCCACAGTTTTTCAATCCATTTATCTTTGAATTTTCTTCGTACATAGATTGTCTCTTTAACTTTTATATCTTAAAACTTTATGCCCCCTTCAATGGCTCAGTTTGTAGAGTAGAGGACTGTAGGTCTGAGTACACAGTCATCCTTAGTTTGTTATTTCAATTCTGATTTGAAAAGTAGTGCTTTTGTTTGGGGCAAGCCGGTAGCATTGAGGTTAAAGTGGCTGCATCCCATATGGCCAACTGTGTTGTTGAATCATGGACTGAGAGGCTTGAGAAACACGCTGGTCACATGTGCATGTATACTCAAAATCCAGAGAGGAGAAATGGAGGAGAAAGGATTGTGGCATGGCCAACTCCCTGGGGTGTGCTTTCTCACTTTCTCTCTCTCTCCAGAGTATTCCCTATAGCAATAATAACAATAATAAAAACTCTGTAATCTTAGCCTTAGCCTTGCCCCTGCCAGTGTATGAATAGCCAGACCCTTTCCTCACTCACCCTTCCTTTGCCATCTTCATCCTATGTTTGTTGCCTTTTGGTTGTAAGATGGCTGCTGCTTCTCAGAGCTGATATCAATGGTTCAGGAAAGCAAAAGGAAAAAGGGCATAATGTCATCTCAGAAAGCTTTGTCTTGTTACTTCACAAAGAAACCCCTTCCCAATTAGCAATGACATGCTGCCATATGTCATTGTCACAAACTGTAAACACTGTCACTGTAGCCAACAGCAAAGGAGACCTTCCTTTAAAAGGGACTAGAATTTTTTTTTTCTGTTCATCAATCAGAAGGCATCATTTCCCATCAAGACCTTCAATGGAAGCTCATGCAAAAAAAAGTCTGAGTTCTTGGTGACTCCATATACCCATACTGTTGGAAAGTACCCTGTACTTTTATTAGTTGTTCTATAATTGTTTTCTACATATATTTATTCATTCTAATAAAATCACAGCAACTTGAATTCTATTTTAATTCTATGACATATAACTTAGTTATCACCTTCCTCATACACACACAGACATGCATATCCTCTAGAACCAAGAGCAAAAGTGAGAAAAAAAATTATTCTGTAAATACTCATTAAAGATCATCAATTCTTATAATCTGGGGACTCAGTTATTTTCCCCTTCTGTAAAATGCTTTATTTCTTTTATAATATTAGTTACTTTTTACTGATGTGTAAGTCTTTATTAAATACTACTTTAAAAATATGTTTTACCTAGATGACAAAAAGGCCTATATACATAATTACATAATTTTGAGGCAAGCTCAGAAAGAAGGAACTAAACTGAAAGAAAAAGGAATGGTTTTTTTATCCTAATCCTGTTCCAATGTCCCAGAAGCAATCATGATTACAGTTCTGTTTTCAGTTACCTGGTAGCAAACTCATATATAAAATACAATCATCCTATTTTAAGAGCCCCAACATTTTTCATTGATTTCATCCACAACTCAAAAGTCCAAAGTTTTATTTGAGACTCAAGGCAAACTCCTTCAAGCCTGTGAGTCTAAAGTAAATTACATACTCCTGAAATATTTTTGTAGCATGATAGCAGGTAGAATTTCCATTCCATGAGAAGAATAGAATTAATAGATTAATGATGTCTCAGGAGACCCATTGAGTTCTTCCAGTCACTGAAGTTGAGTCACTAAATCCTTATTTCTTTGTAAATCGTTCAATCTCAGATATTTCTATTAGCAATGAAATAAAAAAAGAGTAAGACACTCATTTTTAAATTTATTATTATATGAGTCTGAAGTTAATAGACCTAGAGGTAGTGGTTTAATATATTATTTATAATTCCGAATGTAACTAGTGTTTACCAAGACATTAAAAATTATCTCCAGGGACCAGCAGTTGGTGTGGTGATTAAGGTGTTGAGCATCCACGTGGGTGACCATGGTTCAATCCCAGACCTGGAAATTTGAAAATCATGCTTTGCACATGTGCATGTATGCCCAAAATCCTGAGAGCAAAATGGAGGAGAAGGGATTGTGGCATGGAGGATGGAGCCCACCTGGGGCTGCCTGAAACACAGCCAGGGCTGAACAACACTTTACTAGAATGTGGCCCCAGACCTGTTCAACATACCCTTAAGGCAGCTATTTATATCAATCACCCACAGAGCCCCAGAATTCCAAGTTATCACTCATATTCCTTCTTCTAATTCCCATAAGTCTGATTTCCATATATCTCCTACTCTGTCTCTCTCTCTCATTCTCTTTTTTAATTACCAGAAGGTGTGTGCGCTTGCCAGAGACAGACACAGAGGCAGAGAAGAAGAAAGAACCACCCAATGGGCATGGTCATCACACAGTCCTTTCTCCATATATCCATCCTTGTCAGGATTTGGGGCACACATGCACACATGCCTGGCATTCATTTCAAGTACCAGGAATAGGATTTGGACCACAGTTGGCCACTTAGAACCTGAGAACCCTTACCCACTAGGTCACAGGGCCTCATCTCTTCTCAATTGTTCAGATTTCAATTTCTGGAACCTGTCCACTTTCACTGTGACCTCTGGAACTCACAGTCCATCAGTACTAAAACCCTCTGTATCCTTAGACTCATGAATGACCATTCTTTTCATCATCACCCCTGTGTAAAATCTGAACTTTTTCTGGGAATGCTGCTTCTCCTGAAACCTTCTCACAGGTTGGCTGCTTACTTTTTCTCACAGCTGCCTAAATGTGGGGTAAATCTTGGCTCCTCATTTTAGCTCGTAGACCATTCTGCTTTCTTCCTCCTCTTATAGCAAAGCAGGTACAAATTTCATGTCATCAGACTATGACACTAACTACCTCACTGCTGCTGGCATGCCTACCCCAAAGTTGCACTCCTCATTCCCAATGATGTTAGCTCGCCTCTTCTCTTTCCATACTAACCCCTGCCTTGAATGTTAGTTATATTTAATACACTCAAAGATGGAATCTCAGACTTTGTGAGTTCAAAACTTAGCTCTAATCTTTTCCTCAAAACTTGTTCAACAGTCTTTCTTATCTCAGTTACTTTTTTCTTTAATGACACATCTAATTATTCAGTAAATCATACTGATCTGCAAAATGTCTATAGCACATCCTACAACTAACTGGCCTGTTTCCTTTCCAGCTATCAATTCATACTCTTTGAACCTACAGCTCCAGTGTTCCCTCTGACATTCCAGGTTCTTCCTAAATATATTCTAGATTATAGTTTCCCAGCTCTCTTCCAACCCTGAAGATGTTTTCATTCCCTTTATAGTACACTTAAATAACTGTAGGATATTGACACTCACTTCTGCTACCCTTCCTTCCTGCATTTTCTTTAGCATTAGAGATTTCTATCATTTTCATCTATTGACTGTCATTTCAGTGGGAAAAAGAATAAGAAGTAGACAGAAATATGTCACTCATTCTCATTCTACTCTCTCTAACCAGAATCCCAGTAAGGCCTTGTGTGCCTCTAAAAAATTTTCATTCTTTGGTTGTATCCATAAGTTACAAAATAATAATATAAGTAGATTTAGTTCTTAATGTATATCTTAAATTTTGTCAGTTTCAGGTTTTTTCTAGGTATAATGTGACTTTATTGCTATTTTTTCAATTTTATGCTTTCTTGTTCACATTTAATTGTATATCTCTAAAGCAAATGATATGGGTTTCCAAAGCAAAAGCTAAAATTTCATTATCAAAATTATTTTTGAAAAAAACTAGTATTTAACTTGGGACCTAAGGAGCGGCACAGACATTGGTCTGAAGAGGCCTCCTGAACCTGGGAAAGTAGTCCTTTCACAATACCTGACACTACACACAGTCTTTAAGGAGTAGAGCTTTTGTAATATTGTTCTTTAATCCTTTGACTTGGACACTTATTTTTTGAAAAGGAATTTGGTCCCCAGGTTTGAATTGCTAAAAAACAAACAAACAAAAAAAAAAAAAACAACAATCTTTGCCACATGATTTTTAATAACCTGATTAAGTTTGTCAGTACTCGGAACAAAAATAGCACAAATACGACATGCGTAATAAAGCAGGAAAAGAACGGAAAGCAAGAGATGGCATATTAATGAGTAATTTATTTTAAATCATGTCTAGAGTGAAGAGGAAGTATCAAAGAGCAATGCATAAATAGAATAAGAAGATGTAGGCCTCTCTCACATGGAAGTGATAAATGCACATAAAATATTTAAGTTTTCACATAACCAGGACAAAAATCTCAATCTCTGAATAACCCTAACGTCAAAGCACAAATTCAAGGAAATTCAATAGATTTTATTACAGAAAAATTTTTGTGCCTATTTGAAAAGGAGATGTGGGAAATAAATCCTTACTTTGCACGAGTTAAAGCAGAGATTGATGCTATAACAAAAATAAACTGGCTCCAAAGTCCTTTTTGGGGATTGTTATAAATGTCTCCCTCTTAGGAAAATTTCAATTGCCATTGATACCTCAGAAATACTATCAGTGAATATTTTTATCTTGAAAAAAAAAATTCCAAGATTCTTACAGACAAGACCAAAATTACCTGCAGTACCTCTATGGATTTTAAAGATAAGGAAATTGTACAGTGTTCTGCAACTTTGGAAAAAGAGACATAACAGGACAATAGGGCATTACAGCTTAGTTTTCAATTCACCATCATTCATGACCTTAGAATTTTGGTGCGTATCTTTGCAGTCATTTTCCTTCTTTGCAGTTTTTGTCTCTACAAGCTCAGTGCCTGAGGAGGCATTTTCACCAGGTAGACGATGCTTTCTCAGAAGAATTAAGATCAAAAAAGCTGGAAGATAGCTTATTCCTCGCAGTGCAGCTGGCAATCCAAGATAGATGTATCTATTGGAACAAGGGAGGGAGTCATGGAAAAAAGAAAGAAGCACAATATTTAAGGGACACAAAAATGGAAAATTATCTGTTGATGATAAAATGTATGGTAATATCTTTCACTGAACCAATATGCAGTATATTCATAATGGAAAAATTTATTTGGTGTGCTGTAGTGATACATAGTGACTGAATATTAAAAGAAAAGAAAGAAAAAGAAAATGCAATAACACTTATATAGATAACATGGGGAGTAGAAACTAATTTTACACATCTTTAATTGTTAACATTCTATTCCCAGTAGGACAATAGCAGCTAATTATATTGCATGTTGATTGTGCCTAGTAACTTTGGCAAACACCTTGATTAATTCCGGTGTTTATAAAATGGTTTTCTTTTTACTTTCCATCCAGAAAAATTCAAGTTTATTTTTTTCTCTGTTGTTATTGTTATTATTTTTTACACTGAATAGAACCTCTAACTTAAATTTAGTACTGACCATGCTAATAGTTTTACTCTAGTATTTGATAAGAATGCTTCCCAAAAAACCATTAATGAAAGTGTCTATCTTGTGGTTTATTTATTTTTATTTTTTTAAAGCTATTTATTTCTTTTATGAAAAAGAGAGACATCGGGCATCTCCTAAGGGTCCATCTGCAATCTCAGGAAGCCTGGATCACAGGCATACATGCACACGCACACATGCCCTGCATGCTCAGGGAGGTCTCGGTGTGCAAACACAGGCCCTTTCCAATGTGGGTTCAGCTGTGTCACCGTTGTAGCACCACTCGGCCTCTCTCATGATTAATTTACAGGTAACTTTTATCAGGTTAAGGAAGTTCTTCTCTACTCTGAATTTGCTCAAATTTTTAATCACAAATGCACAAAACATCAGCAAACCACTTTCCCACATTTAATAACCATTTGTGATTTTTAAAAATTTTTACAGTATATTATATGAATAGATTTTTCTAACAAAGAACCATTCTTTCATGCCTACAATAAGTCTTACTAGTATTTTTAATATATTATACATTCAAATCTTCAAATTTTTTATGTAGAATTTTTTCATGGGTATTTATAAGTTCAATCTGTATTTTTTTCTCTTGTGCTGAACTTTTCCAGTGTGACTGTACTAGCTTTGTAAAATAGAAAACTTAGTCTTCTTTTATTTCTTAGCATAACTTGTATAATATAGGAATTACTAGTCTACTGAAGGTTTGCTAAAACTTGCCTCAAAAGCATCTGGACTTGATGTCTTTGGGAGATGAAAATTTTAGACTGATTTATATTTTTATATTACTATGAAAATATTCATGTTTTCTATACATTTATAGGAACATATGGTAATATATATGTTTATCTAGAAGATTATTAATTTTTTTTCTTTATTTTTTTCTGGAGAGATTTTCACTATAGTGCATGTGCGCTCGCCAGAAAGACAGAGAGAGGCAGAGAAACAGAAAGCGAGAAATCACCCCCCGGGGTGATGGCCATGCCGCAATCCCTTCTCCTCCATTCTCCTCTTGGGATCTTGGGTATGCACACACACGCACCCAGCATAAGTTTAAGCCACTGGGTCCGGGACTCGAACTGCGGTCGGCTACATGGGAGTCCAGAGACAGCCATTATGCGAACTGCGAGTCCCAATTATTAATTTTTTTAAAGAGGTTTATGCCTTAGGGTGTGCTCAAGGAGAGAGACAGATAGTGGGAAATAAAATGAGAAATCAGCCATGGGGGATGGCCATGCCACCATCTCTACTCTATTCTCCTCTCAGGATTTTGGTCATGCATATACATCTGCCCGGTGTGATTTTCATGCCACCAGGTACAGGACTCTAGCTGTATTTGGCCAAGTGGGAGTCCAGCAATGCAATCACTATGCCATCTGCTAAAAATTATTTTAATTTTCCAAATTTGTTATACATCAAATCTCTAAGTATCAATTACTTAAATTGCTTAGAATTACAATTTTAAATAATTATTTATTTAAATAATTATTTATTTAAATAATTATTTATTTAAT
>NW_006159939.1:1200113-1206507 GCF_000334495.1 Tupaia belangeri chinensis | reverse complement strand
AGAGAAAGCAAGCCACCAGGTCCAGGACTTGAACTGCAGTTGGCCATGAGGGAGTCCATTACCTTAACCACCACACCACCTGCTGCCTCTCCTTTTAATACATAATACTGTTTATTTGTGCCTTCTCTTTTTCCTTATTTGTCTTTCCATATTTTTACTATTTTTTCATCATTGAAAATTATAGCTTTCTTCTAAAATCTGTTTTTATTACATTCAAAAATACAGAAAAAAAATGTTAACAAATTTTTTTATACTCACCACCAGGCTTTTGAAAATAATTTAATTTTTTCCATTTTTGTTTCCCCACATACCCTCTTTCTGATCCGATTATCTTCTAATCTATCCTAGATATAACACTATGTTGAACTTTGTGGATTTGTTTCTAGTTTATTTTTAGTTTCACTAAGTATGTATGCACTAATGGATAGTCCTGTTAATGTTACACGTTCTTTACATTTTAAATAATTGGTATAATACTATGCTTTAGTGGCTGGCAGGGGGCGTGTTGGTTAAAGGCACTGGATTCCCACATGGCCAACTGTAATTTGAGTCCTGGAACTGGTGGCTTGCTTTCTCACTTTCCCTTTCTCTTTCTCTTTGTCTCTGTCTGGTCAAATTTTAAAAAATAATAAAAACAAATGGAATTAAATAAATAAATAATTCTTTTTAAAAAATACTGTGTTTTATTCTGAAATTTTCTGTATGTATTAGCCCAGCATTTTTAAACTATATTGCTAAATGTAGTATTGATTTATTTGTATGAATTACATCACGTTCCAATGTGTGAACACACCATACCTTAGAAATCCAGTTTCTGTTGATGGATATCTACATGGTTCAAACTCTTCTACCATTCAACAACGCCACAGTAAACCTCCTTTTATGTGTCTCATTGTGCATGTGAATAAGAGTTTCTCTAAAATATACGCAAGCTCTTATAGTATGCAGCATAGTAAATATTGCCAAAAGTTCTGTTAAATATTTTTTATCTCCCTCCTACCTTAGAACTCACCATAGTATCAGTTGTTGCTGATGACCTATGCACTATAGGTCTATTTCTTTGCAAGTCATCTGCCTATTTTTCTGAATAACTAGGGTTTTTTTCCTTACTTTGAAAGACCGCAATTTTACTCTATCTATTTATGCTTATTCTGCCAGACATCTGATGTGTATTTTTTATCCCAAAAGTTATATCTCTTTAATTCTAAGAAATTCAAATCTATTAATTCTTCCATTTATCTTCTATATTACTTCCATTCTTTCTCTGAAATTTTTATTAGGTACATGTTTAATTGTTAATAGGCCTTCATATTACTTAGGTTGGAGTTCATTTTTATTTAATCTATTCAATTGTTGATTTACATTCTAGATCATCTCTTCTATATTTCATTCCGGTTTATCAATTTTCATTTTACCTCTTTTGAACTTTTAGAATTCCTTTCATTACTTAAATGCTATATATTTAATCTGTAAAATTTTTAGGTTTTTGTTTTTATTTTTTTGTGCTAGAATTTTATTAATAATATCTTGTTCATTTTAAATGAATATTATCCCATTCACTTATTGTTTGTAATCCTATTGAACTGGCTAAGCATACTTACTCTAAAGTCTTTGTCAGATTAACACATTAAATTATATTTAATCTAGAGTAAGATCATGTTTGGGTTGGATATTTATATGGTTACATTTAAAATTTCTTTATATTATTCATGATCGAGCATGTGCATACACAGAGGAGGTGGAGCAAGAGAGAAAGAGAGAGAGAGAGGAGCAACATTGGTATAATACTATGCTTTAGGGGCTGGCAGGTGGCGTGTTGGTTAAAGGCATGACCACCACAGAATCTGGTCATGCTGTGATCCTTTCCTCCATTCCTGCAGCCCACTGGGTCCTGGGTACTTACACATATACCTGCATACTTCAGGCCTACCAGGCAGGGATTAAAACTGTGACCACCAACAGAGATTCAACTTCTCCACAGCAGTGTATCACACTACACCATGAAGCTGACCCTAATAACATTTTTAATCTTTTTAAAAGTTTATTTATTTATATCCTCCATGAGAGAGACAGAGAGAGACAAAGAGAGTGAGGCACTCCCACTGCGTACCCATGCCAAAATTCACCCCCAGTTCCAGATCACAAGCTTGTAAGCATATGCCTGGCATGATCAGAGAGGTCCCAGGATGAAAATCCAGGCCCCCTCCCAGTGAGTTCAGCTGGATCACCACTGTGCCGCCACCTGGTCATACATATGATTACTTTTTTTTTTTAACCATTGGGTTGTTTATGTGTCTTTAAAGTAAAATTTATATTGTAATTTCTAATTTACATATAATAGCTAAAGGCCTTTGTGGGATACAGTGTGGTTTTTCAGAGCATCTATATGTGTTATAATCAAATCAAAACATACTCACCATCTCTCATATTTATAATACTTTGTGTTATACATGTTCAAAGTTCTGTCTTGTTTATTGAGAGATAAATATTAAATTGTCACTAGCATTCTTTATTCTACTGTTCTATACTCTATAATCTCTTCCACTTGTTTACATGCACTCTCATATATGTTAATCAAGTTCTTCTCAGCCCTTTCATGCTCCTCCCCTTTCCAGCTTCTGGCATCCACCATCATGCTCACTATTTCTATGTTAATGAATCTTTCAGCCTCTGCTAAGTGGTAAGGACACACAGCATCTGTTAAGTGAGGACATGTAGTACTTGACTTCAGAATCTAGCTTGTTTCACCTAGCGTGATTTTCCAAGTCATCCATTTTGTCCTAAATTACAGGAATTAACCTTTTCTTAAGCCTGAATAGTATTCCATTGTGAATATATACTACTCTTTCTATGTCAATTCATTAGTTGTTGGCACTTACGTTAGTACTATAACTTAGCTATAGTGCTGTGAATAAATATGGTTGTGTAGCTATTTCTTCAACATACTCATTTCTTTTTTTTTTTGGAGAGGTTTTTTTTTTTTTTTCCCCGCTTTAGGGCGCATGCGCTCGCCAGACAGACAGAGACATAGAGATAGAAAGCGAGAAATCACCCCCCAGGGGGGATGGTCACGTTGCAATCCCTTCTCCTCCATTCTCCTCTCGGGATCTTGGGCACACACGCACACGCGCCGGCATGAGTTTTAAGCCACCGGGTCCGGGACGCGAACCACGGTCGACTACGTGGGAGTCCAGCGACATAGCCATTACACTAACTGCTGGTTCCCCATACTCATTTCTTATCCTTTGGATATATACCCAGTGGTGGGATAACTGGATCACAAAGTTGTTCTATGTTTGATTTTTTAAGGAATCTCCATAGTGGTTTCCATAGGTTGCACTAATTTACATTCCTACCAACAGTGTATGAGAGTTTCTCTTTCCCCTCATCTTTGCCAGAACTCGTTATACTTTGTATTTTAGATAATAGCCATTTTAACTAGGGTGAAGTGATACCTCACTGGGTTTTGATTTTCACTCCTTTGATGAGTGAAATAGGGAATGAAATAACAGAACTGTAACAAACATGCTTTAGATTACTTGATCCCAAACAACTAGACTTAAAATATTCTTCTACCATAACTGACCACCTAGTCAAGTAAATTCTATTTGTCAGTTGATGGTGGTTTGGATGTTGAAATGAAAAACTTACAATTTGCCTTGCTAAAGACACATTGGGCTACTGGATTAACCTATGTTAAAATTTCCCACTCTAGATTTGGTCTTATAATGTGGAAAAAAAATTTATATATTTGAGGCGATGTTAGTAGATTTACATAGGTTCATAATTATTATATGTGCTTCATAGGATGCTTCTTTTATCATTAAGTAATATCTTTCTTCAATGTTATTCATTTTATTTATTTTAAATTCTATTTGGTCTTACATTCATTAAAATAACTTGATTTAATATCTGTCTGATACACTTTTTCTAAACTTTATTTGTATTATAGCTTCATCTGTTGCTTAAACACAATACATAAAATTTTGAAAACTCTAAAATGAAAATAACTATCCTTTAGGAAACAAAATGAGGGGGGCAGCAACTGGCATAGTGGTTACATCACGGGACTCCCACATGGGTGACTGCAGTTCAAGTCCTGGACCCTGTGACTTGAAACTCATGCCAGATGCATATGTATGTGTGTGTGTGTATGTGTGTGTGTGTATGTGTGTGTGTGTGTGTGTGTGTGTGTGTGTGTACCCAAGATTCCAGGAGGAGAATGGAGGAGAAGGGATTGAAGCTAGCCTTCCTCCCAGGGGGTGATTTGTCACTTACCCTCTCACTGTCTCTGTCTCTCTCTCCAGTAAGTGCACATGCCCTAAGGCAAAAACTCCTAAAAGAAAAGAAGAGAATGGAACCAATTTTCATTTATTATAAAACATGGTATATTTAGGCTTATTTTTTCAACTTATTTGGTATGTTCTTATTTTCCTATTTCTTACTTTTGCTGTGTTTTTCTTTATTCTTTTTTTTTCTTTTTTCTATTAGACTGGAATAAACGTATGTGATCATCCTCACATTTTTGGCAAAATTTAATCAGCAGCTTTGTTTTTAAGAACTGTTACATTTTTATATTTTTATCTGATTTGTAAATTAACAGATTAGCCTGCCACAGTTTCAAGGGTGGTGGCAGATGGATACAAGACTCCTAGGTCAGAAATCAAAGACTTTTTACTCACAGCAGTCAGCATAATATTTTTTCTTACTCCCCAACCCCAAAAGGATGACACTGAGGGAATCCCAGATGAATGTTGTGCACACAATAGTTTTGGATCATAGCTAATAAATTCTGAGTTTAGGAAATTCTAATATTTAACATGTACTCCAGAAAAATCTGCCAGCCTTTTCGCCAGAGGGAGATACTACCTTTACCACCCTGAATAGCAACCTTGACCTCTGCTTGAGAAGGAGACAATATCTATATCTTCTAAGGTCACTTACTGTTCAAATATCATTGAAAAAATAGTCAAAAACAAAGGTCAGTTCCTTTGCTAACAAGATATGCAGAAATGAAGAACTGTCTATCAACAATATTTATTTCTTTTTTCCTCACTATCTTAGCTTTTAGTAAATTTTCTCATAAATATACCACTTCAATCTAGTTCATCAGGCCAACAGAAGATGTGGAACTTTGTGGTGACAGGGAACAGATGTGAGGACAAATGTCATGCTGTCTGCCATCCTCGCAGTTCCTTACTTATATTTCTTTAATAGTCAAGATAAAGATCCTAGAATGCTTCAAGCAATGTTTGTTAGTAAATGAAAGCATTTCCTACCGGCCCATTATGCAAATAGAAACACAGGCTAAATGCAAAAACTAAAAGAAACCTAAAAATAGAAACAGTATAAGGAAGAGGTTTGTTCAAAATAATATCTATGCTAATAGAGGCTAGCAGGTGGTGTGGTGGTTAAGGCTTAGACTCCCATATGACCAACCATATGTCTTGCTTTCTCAATTTAGCTGTCTCTCTGACTCTGTCTGGTGAATGTACATGCCCTATAGCAAATTTTAAAATAATAATAATAAATAAATAAATAATAAAAATAACCAAAAGACCTATATTAAGAAAAAATACACCATTAGGGGACATGAATATTGTTTCAGCAAGATTTAAAAACAAATACCATTTTAAAAAACAGTGGTGGGTGGTGAAAGAAAATGAAGCTTAGGCTAGTAATATGAAGAAAATATGTAGAACAAAATAGAGTTACTTTTTTCTGTAATTTATTTTATTGTCAGAAGTCACATGCACTTAGAGAGAGAGAGAAAATAACCCCTAATGAGGTATAGTGATGCTGAAATTCTTTTTTCTCCATTTCTCCAACCCATCAGGATTTGGGGTATGCATGCACTCATGCCTAGCATATTTTTCAAGCCTCCAGGACCAGAATTTGAGCTGCAGTTGACTATGGGGGATCTGGCTCCCTGTGCACAACGCTGTGCTGCAGGGCGGGCCCTAAACCTGCTTTAGAGAGTAATGTAATTTAGGTATGTAGCCTACGAATTGTTATTATGTCCAATAATGTAATCATTGCTGGAAATTTAATGAACAGCATTTTGAAAGACTAGATCAGAGAAGTCATCCATGTTTTCACTTATCAAGCCAAGCTCTTAAGAAATATTGGAGAAATAAAACTATAGTATATAAATAAGGAATGCACATATAACTGCATCTATTCTGAATAAAACAAAAGTATTCTCGACATTGAGCAAAATAATAAAGTTAGGTATAAATAGTGCTATTTTACACAGCCTATGCTTAGAAAGCAATCCTAAAAAAATGTATTATCTTTACCTGAAGTTGATGGAATCATAAATCCTGCATGCCCCTGGCTCCCCACATTTCAAAGTTGCCCAATGCAAGCATGTAGTGTCCACTAAAGCTCCAAA
>NW_006159939.1:1193166-1199891 GCF_000334495.1 Tupaia belangeri chinensis | reverse complement strand
AGCTAAAATCAAGAAAGAAATAAAAATTCATCAACAAGGTAAGAATTAAGATGCATTGTTTTACTTGGAAATATTTCAATTTTGTCTATCTGTGCAACAAATAAGTTTTAACAAAATATAAATGTAATGGTTTGCATTTTATTTTTAGAAACTAGAAGGCTCTTAACTGTAAATTTTCTATATTATAAAGGATAAGTAATCTGATGGATAAAATGAACATAAAATGATCAATAAAGTAAGATACTGAATTAAAAATTCAAACTTGATATATTTTCTGAAATGTTTTGGGTTAATCGTGTGTGCATTTTACTTTAACAAAGCGTTTCTGTTCATTTATTTATAAAATATTTTAGTAGGTGAAAAGTATAATTAAGGTGATAGGACCTTTTCAAGGAAAAGAGAACACTTCTGTATTCCTCCTTGTACTTCACTCTCAAATTAATTTCAAAGTCCTACTTACAAATGGAAGGGATATTTGCTAAATCGTTATTCTGACAGAATTATTTTATTAGTATTTAAAAGTGATCAGATATGATGTTAAAAAAAAAAAACAAACTGTTTTTACCAAATACTCTTGTGCAAAATGTATGTAATCCCACACCAAGAGACTTTTCTTCAGACTTGATACACCTAAAAAAAAAAATAAATTCCATGTCAAAGAAAAATAGAGATTTTAAAGCTGTCATAGGGCTGGCTCCAGAGTACTAGCAAGCCAGATTCCACATGCCCAGCCATGTTTTGAGTCCTAGCTGGAGAGCCTTGAAAACATGCCAAGGGTAAGTGTGTGAGTGCCCCAAATCCTGATTAGATGGAGAAAGAGAGATTGTGGCATAACTACGTTGGGAGTTATTTTCTCTCTATTAATCTCATAAACACACCCACAGACACTGACAAACAGACAAAACTATCATAGCTTTCTTAAGAGGACTATTGTATGTTAATAGCAAAAACTGAGCAGTAGAAAATTTACTCTTTGCCAGAGACAGAAGGACAACAGGGAAGCAGGGACCCCCACCCAGACTGCAGCAGTTGAGAAGGGGCTTCTCCAATCTTCAAGGACTATCACCTCTGTAGTCCCAGGGAAGGGGCTACAGGGAAGCAAAGGCCACCTGGCCTAAGCTAATCAGTTAAGACCTCTGCCCAAACTACTGTGGGAGAGGAGGACTGCTCTGACTTTCAAGGACCCCATTGCTGCAGTCCCAGAGATAGAAGAGGCAGCAGGGAAGCAAAGGCCACTTGGGCAAGTTGATCAGGAAAGACTTCTGCCCAGCCTGCAGTGGGGGGAGTACCATCTTACATTCTACCTCTCTGGCTCAGTTTTTAGCCACATTAGGAGCAGAGAGGTTTGGGTATACAGGGGCCAAACGCGTGGAGACAGTGAGATTTGGGAGAATTTCTCTCCCCACAGCGCCTCCAACAGTAAAAGAAGAGAAACCCCCCTGTGAAAACTGAACTCCGAACACTTACTGTGGATTCTGCACTGCCACCAACAGTAAAGAAGGGAAACACACAGAGAAAACTCACCTCATAGGAAAGCACAGAAGCCACAGCTACAGAATTATACTCTACAAAAGTAGGAAGAAGTGAGTATGTCACCAGATGACTGAAAACCAAAGTAAAGTACCAAGAAACAGGAGAAATAAGGAAATACCTCCTTTCGAAAAGGAACATAACTCCTCACCAACAATGGATAAAAACAAAGAGACCACAGAAATGCCAGAAAAATAATTCAGAATATTCATCATAATAAAACTCAATGAGGGGGTCCACAATTGTCTAGTGGTTAAGGTGTTATACTCCCATGTGACCAGTCACAGTTTGAGTCCTAGACATGGTGGTTTGCTTTCTCACTATTCCTCTCTCTCTGGTGAGCTTATATGCCCTATAGTATATTAAATAATAATACATTAAATATATAATTAAAAAATAAAAATAATCAACCTCAATGATAGCAAAAGAAAATGGATAACTAGTGCTAGTAGATGAGAAAATCTTTCCATGACTTGAAGGAGGAACTCTATAAAGAGATAAACATCTTAAAAAAGAATCAACAGACCTTCTGGAGATAAATAATATGGTACAAGTGGAATCAGCAGATGGAATAATGGTTATATTGCTGGACTCACATGTAGTCGACCGCAGTTCAAGTCCCAGGCCTGGCAGCTTAAAACTTACACTGGGCATGTATTTATGTGTGCCCAAGATCCTTAAAGAAGAAGGAATTGAGGCATGGTCATCTCACCAGGGGATAGTATCTCACTTTCCATCTCTCTGTCTCTCTCTCTCTCCAGCAAGCACATGTGTACCATATAGCAAATATCTCTCTCAAAAAAAATAAAAATAAAAGGAGGAATATGGTAATCAAAACCCCCCTCAAATGTATCAACAGCAGATTAGACCACACATAAAAAGATAGTCTCTGACTTTGAAGACAAAACCTCTGAGTTAGTCTAAGCAACCAAAGAGAATGGAAGAATAACCATGAAAAATAAAGACAACATACAGAAAATCATAGACACAATTAAAGATCTGAATAGCTGCATAATAGGAATTCCAGAAAGTGAAGAGATAGGTATAAGCATAGAAAATTTCTTTCATGATATAGTAGCTGAAAAATATCCAAATTTAGAGAGGCATACAGCTATCCAAATCTAGGAAATACAAATAACACCAAATAGATATAATGTAAGAAAATCATCTCCAAGGCATATTATAGCCAAATTAGTAAAAATGACAATATTCTAAAAATGGCAAGAGAGAAATGCCAAGTTACTTACAAAGCTTATTCCATTAGACTAACAACAAATCTCTTAACTGAAACAATGCAGGCAAGGAAAGAATGGGAAGGTATATGGGAAGAAAAACAATTTTAGCCAAAAATACTATACCGGCAAGATTATCTTTCAAATAGGAAGGAGAATTAAATTCACTTCTATATAAGCAAATGCTGAAAAAATTCACCAAATACTTAAATACTTAAGAGAATACTACACCAGAAAACTAAAGGTACATAAATAGAACAGAACACAAAACAATTACAAAAAAGAAAAATAGTAACAAAATTATTGGGTTTAGTCCTCACATATCAATAATACTGAATATCAATGCATTAAATTCCCCAACTAAAAGGCTAAATATTCAGATTCAACTATTTTACACATAATCAGGTTTAAATACACAATTCACCAATTATTTAACAGATGTCTCTATATGTTTCATATTGCATTCATATATTTATTATTATGACCATTATTCATCGTATAGAGCTCCATTATTTATTGCATAGAACTAAATATTAGAAGAAAAGTCCAAAATGTTACAAATAGCTGAGGCTTTCTTTGGAATGCATTTAATGAAAGTAAAATGAAGAACTTTATAAAGCCTATAAATTGCCAAATTACTGATTTTACTATGTCTTCACTTTTCAGCATTTCTTCCCAATTTTGTTTTGTTTTTACTTTTCTGAGGACTTATTTCTTTATGCACAGTACAGTACCATGACCTTACGAGAACTCACAGTGAGTAAAAGTTTTCTTTTTTTAATCTCTTCCTAATGAGATCTTAATCTTTAACTGGACCAGTGAGTGATCTTTTAGGTTATAAACTCTTTATCTCTCACAATGCTCTCCATGAAAATTATAAATGCTTCTTCAGTTGGCTATGTTAAGATTATCTTTGTTTTCAAATACCCATCGTCACTATCCATTGTCTTTAAGTCATAAGACTTTTTGTTCTCTGATTTTTAATCATTGTTTTCTTTAGAACTGCATTTTACAGGAAAGAACATTATTGACAGTTCAACATACACTTCCAAAATACCAGTAGAGCAGATTCCAAATGTTCACAACATAATACAATGTTAAATGTTGAAGGTGGTGAATACATTTATATCCTCAATTTGTTTACATGCTGCATAAATATTTTTAAAACATACTATTCCCAGGCTTACAAGTGGAATTGTGGTTAAGGCGCTGGGTTCCCACATGGCTGACTATCGTTCAAGTCCTGGACCTGATAGCTTGCTTTCTCATTTTCCCACTCTCTCTGTCTCTCTCTGGTAAAATAAAATAATAATAATAATATTTTAATTAAATGAATAGTTCTTTTTAAAAAGCATACAGTTCCCTATAAAGATGTATAATGACTATATTTAAACCATAAAATACAACAAATAAATAAATTTCAAAAAAAGATTTATTCTTCTGCCCCAGTCTTGATCATTCAAGTCATGATAATCCAGTATACAGCTCACACTGGAACCCCGCTTCTGATTGTTGACATTCTACCCATCACATTTTGCCCATTTATTTTCTATCAGAAAGATATCATATAAGGAAATCATTTATATTAATTCATTTCTATCCCAGTAGCCTCTTAATGACACTAATAATTCCTGCTTCTAATGGTTAGACCTTCAGCCTAAACCAAGAACAATGAAGCACTGCATGAATTCAATTTGTATTAACAAAACATAGAAAACCTAAAAATTCAGGGAAGTAACTGTAAGAAGGAAGGAAAGCAAAAATAATCTTTTTAAAGAAAGCAAAAAATTTAAAACCAATAAATTTTAAATGATCCAGTATGATTTCAAAAGTTTCAGGGACCAGCAGTTAGCGTAATGGCTATGTCGCTGGACTCCCACGTAGTCTACCGTGGTTCGAGTCCCGGACCCGGTGGCTTAAACACACGCCAGGCGCGTGTGCATGCGTGCCCAGGATCCTGAGAGGAAAATGGAGGAGAAGGGATTGTGGCGTGGCCATCCCGCCCTGGGGGGGCGATTTCTCACTTTCTGTCTCTTTGTCTCTCTCTGTCTGTCTGGCAAGTGCACGTGCCCTATAGCAAAAACCTCTCCAAAAAAAGAAGTTTCATAAAGATACTGCCATTCTCTCCAAAAATCTCCTCACCTTTTCACTGTTACCTAAAGTTCCTATAATTGGAAGTGAAGACCACAATACTCCAAAGGTATTTTGTGATGTCAGTTCAACATTAGCATGTTTTCAAAAAATTCACTCTAAGAACCCCTCTGTGCTCTTATTCTTTTCCCCAATTAACTAAATTTGAGAAAGTAAAATCAAATTTCTTCACAAAAGGATGCAAAAAATTTTCAGCACATTTTATTGGTATTTTCTCAGTATAACTATTTCAACAAATAGAATAATTCTACCACCTCGTACATGAAAACATAGTTCATTGAAACACTATGTTATAGAGAGGTCATTTGGACCTCTATAATTTCACTCAGAGGAAAGAAAGAACCTAGTGTGACCCTCTTGGTTATGTGATTTCCTTTAAGACAGAAAATAGGGCATTTAAATTTTACTGGAGAATTTTTCTTCTCCTCCACCTTTAACATAGTACTTTATAATCTCTCAGAAACATGAAATCCTAATAGTCCATAAATTACTGGCAGTTTAAATTATTCTTCAGGCATTTTTATCAGGTGAGTAATCAGAAAAATTAGAAAGCAAGTTATGGAGAAAATGCTGAGAGAAATTCAAATAGTTTTTAAAAAACAGCAGATATTGCATCCCACCACAATCATGACAGGAGTTTCATGGAGAGTCCACAATAATAGATAAAAAGGATGAGACCAGCTGATGGTATAATGGTTGACCACAGTTCAAATCCAGGACCAAGAGAATTAAAACTCACGTCATGTGCATGCATATGCACAAACTCTTGAGAGGAGAATAGAGGAGAAGGGTTCACAGTGTGGCCATATCCCTTGGAGAATGTCTCTCTCTGTCTCTCTGGTGAATGCATACACTCTATAGCAAAACATCTCTCAAAAAAAAAAAAAAAAAAAAAAAAAAGAGGGGGACAAAAAGGGGGAAAAAAAAAAAGAGGGAGCAGCAGATGGTGTAATGGCTACATTGCTGGACTCCCATGTAGTTGACCGTGGTTCAAATCCCAGATGTGGTGGCTTAAACTCATGCCAGGAGTAGGTGTGTACATGCCCAAGATCCAAAGAAGAGAATGGAGGAGAGGGGATTGCAGCATGGCCATCCCCGTTGGGGAGTGATTTCTCGCTTTCTGTCTCTCTGTCTCTGGCTTTCTGGAGAGTGCACGCTATAGCAAAAACCTCTCAAAAAAAAAAAAAAAAAGAAGTGGAATAAAAACATAAGCAAAGTAAAACAAAATAGGAGAGAAACCTTGGCCTAGCCTAAGATCATCATGTGTATGAACTGGGCATTGTGTTTTAATTTTGCCTCTAAATGCTAATAAAACCACTGTTCGAGTTCCAGATCTGGCACCTTGCTTTCGTACTTTCTTTCTCTTTCTTTCTCTCTTTCCCGATATCTCTTTATCTCTCTGTTTCTCTCTGGTGAGTGCATGTGCCCAGTAGCAAATTAAAAATAGTAATAATAATAATAATGATAAATCAAATCTTTAAAAGAAGAAAAGAAAAGAATACAAACTGTGTTCAGGATTGTTTAGTAGGCATGAACAGTTCTGTAACAGAAGTAGCACTTGTTTAATATACTCAATTTTAACCTAGCCCTGTAATTTTCTAGTTTCCTAGTTCGAGTTTTAGTCCTTCATGTTTTGTGTTTTGCCATAGCCACAAAAGAGAACTGAGCATTAATTATTATGCCCAATTCTTACTAAGCGATACTGGAGTTCAGAACGATCAAGGAACCTTAGTGAAATGGGGCTCTGCTGTGCTAACAGTGAACCATAGGAAATAGTGGTGAGACAACCACTCTTTACTTATCACAATGACC
>NW_006159939.1:1160169-1193153 GCF_000334495.1 Tupaia belangeri chinensis | reverse complement strand
AAATGACCATTCCCGGGGACCAGCAGTTGGCATAATGGCTATGTCGTTGGATTCCCATGTAGTCGACCGTGGTTTGAGTCCCAGACCCAGTAGCTTAAACTCACTCCGGGCACACGTGCATGCGTGCCCAGGATCCCAAGAGGAGAATGGCGGAGAAGGGATTGTGGTGTGGCCATCCCGCCTGGTGGGTGATTTCTCACTTTCTGTTTCTTTGTCTCTCTCTGTCTTTGTGGTGAGTACACATGCCCTATAACAACAACAACAACAACAACAAAACTCTCAAAAAAAAAAATGACCATTTCATATGGCTTAGCCTAATATATATAAATACATCCCTTCTTGTGGTACACAATAAGAGGTTCACTCATTTAATTCAAGAAATGAGGAAAGAAAAGGAGTAGGGAGGAAAAGGCCAACAGATGAACATTTACCTAGCTAACTTTAAATTTTTATAAAATTCAATAACTATTGATGTAAACCCTTAATATCAGACCTTAGATAACCATGGGCTCCAAGTGGATTTCTTAGAAAGGGTTATCTTAACAAATGACCAAGAAAGAAACTAAATTAAGAACGTAATTTTGGTACCTCAGGAGAACCATATATCCAGGTATGGCGGCTAAAGAATAAATGAAACTGCTCATTGTTGACAGGATTAGAAAGTACTGGAGCATCATGGCACAGTCATGTCCTTTGTCACACAGACCAAGAACCGCAGATGAATTTCCTGATGTTCGAATGCAGCTACAATTTTGGAAAACCTGTTAAAAAAGAACATATTAGCCTGTTTAAGCAAGGAAAATCTTGAGTATGAATCTTAAATATTTTCTATGTAGCCAGCTGGATCAATGTGGAGACCTAGTCCCTTTATTCCCATCTCCTTTATGGTACTTCTCAAAATTACAGCATAAAAGAAAACACCAAAGATAGTTTCAGGGGGAAAAAATCACATTTTATTTAAATATATGGAGTAAATTTGCAATAGATCAAAACCACCAATTTATCTCAATGATAAACATTTTTCATCCCAGAGTATTTTTAACCCAATTTAAAAAATAATTTAAACCTCACAGGACCATCAGTTAGCATAATGGCTATGTTGCTGGACTCCCATGTAGTCGATCGCGGTTCACGTCCCAGACCTTGTGGCTTAAACTCACGCATGTGCGTGCGTGCCCAAGATCCTGAGAGGAGAGTGGAAGAGAAGGGATTGCAGCGTGGCCATCCCCCCTGAGGGGGTGATTTCTCGCTTTCTGTCTCTCTGTCTCTCTCTGTCTGTCTGGCGAGCGCATGTGCCCTATAGCAAAAATCTCTCCAAAAAATAAATAAATAAATAAATAATTTAAACCTCTTTAAAATTACAGATCAGGGCTCAGACACTTAAGTTTTTACATACGATTAAGAAATAAAATGTAATCAAGTGAGCATATAGAAAGTAGCTTAATCTTTTTTGCACACACATGAAAAATGAATTTAGCTTTGAGAACAGACTAATTTTACTTTTATCAGATGTAAGCCCAGTTTATACTTGGAGTGTCAATTCAGCATGCCAAACAAAATTTCTGTCAAAATGGCCAATAGGATGCGTTACCATGTTTATTCCTGTTCCAATGGATGCCTCACAGCCAGCAAGGCAAGCTGACATATATGACAAACCATTGTCTCCACACACAGGGTCCCATGTTTTAGTTGGACAGTTGCAATTCATATTGCAGTCAGCAAAGATATTATTTTCCACATACATATCTTTAGGAATTCTGAAATAATTTAAAAGAATGCAATTGTTACTGAAAGACTATTGAATACATATTTTTTTCTTTTACCCAAATCTCCAATTACATTTTCTCTTTTCCCCAAAAACAGAAATAGAAATCTTCTGAACATCAATGTGTGACCGGTACAAATATAGCTTTGGTATAAAAGATATCTGTTTTGGTGATCACATAGTCATTTTTTAAATTATTTGTTTCAGGAAAACATATAACCAATAAATAAGTAATGTCTTCCAGGCAGAAGCATTTTTCTAGATGCTAGTAGAACCAAAATGAAGAAGAACCTAATCTCTGTGGTTGATCCATATGGTACAAAGAAACAACCAAGATGAAGATCAAAATTTTAAGTCCCATTTTTATTGTAGTAATAATGATTTAAAAAAATTCTTCTAGTATAAAAAGTGCCCCGTGAGGAACCAGCAGGTGGCATGGTGGTTAAGGAGCTGGATACTCCCACATGTCAACAATGGGTTCAAGTCCCGACCTGGTGGCTTGCTTTCTCAATCTCTCTCTCTCTTTTTCTGTGTATGTGCATATGTCTGGTCAAAATTTAAAATAAAGTAGAATAAAATAAATGAATGAGTAAATAAATTTTTTTAAAAAGAAGTGCTCTGGTGCCAGCAGTTGGTGTAATGGCTATGTCACTGAACTCCCATGTAGTCAACCGCAGTTCAAATACCGAACCTGGTGGCTTATACTCACACCGGGTACATGTGAATGCGTGCCCAAGATCCTGAGAGGAGAATGGAGGAGAAGGGATTGCGGCTTGGCCATCCCCCCCGACGGCTGATTTCTTGCTTTCTTGTCTCTCTGTCTCTTTCTGTCTTTCTGGCGACTATCTATCTCTGTCTTTTCTGGCAAGTACATGCACCCTGTAGCAAAAATCTCTCAAAAAAAAAAAAAGAAGAAGAAGAAAAGTGCCCAATACTTGTATGTATTGAAACAGCACTAGGATGGATTCTAAAGACTGAATTCAAGTTCTAACACTTTCATGACCACATTACACCATGACTTTCTACACTTTCTCACAGGGAATCATGATTAGACATGGAGCAATCTTTGATTCTTTCCCATTTTAAAATCCATATTCTATATCGATGTGGTGGAAGAGATATGCCATGAACTCCATTTGTCTTTGAATCCCTCTGAATTTCAATTTCTTCATCTGTAAAGTGGAAATAATAATGACTACCTTAAATGGGTCTATAATGCTCAAATCGTATACAGGATATAAAATTACTTTATCATATTTCATTTCAAATTATTCCAATCTGATCATCCTTTGTAAGTTGAAAGAAACACACTTTAGTTATGTTGCATTTCATTTTAACTGATGATTCAATTATCTAAATATGCCCTACAAGTGAATTCTAAAAATTCATATCACTGTTGAAAACCTTTCTATAATTCCTCAAAATACAAAATAAAAAATATTCAATAGTTTTGACATAACTATAAAAATAAAATATATGGTACCAGCAGCTGGTGTAATGGTCACGTTGCTGGACTCCCACATTGTCGGCTATGGTTCTAGTCCCTGACCTGGAGGCTTAAAACTCACACCAGGCACATGTGCATGTGTGGGTGCCCAAGATTCCAAGAGGAGAAGGGAAGAGAAGAGATTGCAGCATGACCCAGATATCACCTGGAGGGTGGTATCTCGCTTTCTGCCTCTCTGTGTCTATCTCTTTGGTGAGCATACATGTTCTATAGCAAAAATCTCTAAAAAATGTGTGTGGGGACCAACAGTTGACATAATGGCTATGACGCTGGATTCCAACGTAGTCGACCATGTCCGAGTCCCAGACTCGGTGGCTTAAACTCACATCAGGTGTGTGTGTGTGTGTGCCCAAGATCCTGAGAGGAGAATGGAGGAGAAGATATATATATATATATATATGAATTTACATACATCATGTATTAGAATTCAGTTATGTTAAATTTAAGCCCATTGTGGAAAGATATTAAGGCTATTTAGACAGTATAATTTTACTTATTTATGAAAGTATAAATATATGGATGATATATCTTTTGTTTTAGAGATTTTTGCCTTAGGGCACGTACACTCACTGGAGAAAAAGAGAGGCAGAGACAGTGAGAGGGAAAGTGAGAAATTACTCCCCAGAGGGATGGCCACACTGCAATCCCTTCTCCATTCTTTTCTCAAGATCTTGAGCGCACACATACATATATTTGGTGTAATTTTCAAGTCACCATGTCTGGGACTTGAGATTTCAACAATGTAACCACTATGCTACCTGCTGGCCCCTGGATAATATATAATACAACCTAAAACTGTATGTAATTTCTGGAATACATAATTTAATACTCACTGGAATATCACAATGGCAACACTCCTCCAGGCATGTATACAATCATAAACTCACTCACTATGAGATATGCTACCAAAGTCTTTAATAAGCCTAGAGCTTGGAGGATTGACTTATGATTGAGGAATGGAGGAAAGCTACAGGAAGGCCCAAATCACCGTCATTAATCTTGGTAAGCAAATGATTTGGTCATGCAGAACCATTGAAGAAAATACATTATTAACTATTTATTGAAAGAGGAGGACATTCATTAGAAAACAGCATACCCTTCATAAGATGTAGTTATGCCAGCAACTGAAGAATTATCGCAGATAATGAGAAAACTAAGAAAATAGAGAAGATACTCAAGTAAGGATAACCAACATCCTACGTGGGCAGCTTGTTTGACTGTAATCTTGAACTTCTTCATAATTAAACCACCAGCTATATATCCAATGCATATTGGAGGTAAGTTATAGATACCTATAAATGCAAGTAAAAATTATTTACAAAGTGACTTTAAAAAGAGCAAATATATTATCACTTTACTATGTCTTATCTAAGGAACTAAGTCCAACTCACAGTGAAGAAAGCTTTTTATTTACACTTAGTTACATATTCCATACAGGGTTATTTTGAAACGCCCCATAATATCAAGGTATACTGTATTGTGTATTTATTTAATTGCAATAGGTTAAAAAAATTGTAGACAGAAATCATGATCAATAAATATCTCATTTTCTTAGGATTCAGACAGAAGTGGCAAGTCAAAGTTGACTAATAATTTATTATTTTATTATTCTCCATTCTGTGAGATACGAAATACACGCACACACATATATACATATATTTGCATAGAAAAAATACATAATGACTTTTCTAAGGAATATATATATGTGTGTGTGTGTATTATTTGGTCATGGTTCGTGGCACCCCAAACCAGTACAATAGAAACAGCAAGGGTTACTGAACACAGATTACTATAACAGATATAAAAATAATGAAATAGTTTAAGATGTGAGAATTACCAAAATGTGACACAGAGGCATGAAATGAGCACATTGTTGTTGGAAAATTGATGTTAATAGACTTGCTCATCACGGAATTACTACAAACTTCCAATTTACAAAAAAAAAATGCAGTATCTGTAAAGTGTAATAAATCAAAGCACAATAGAATGAGGTGTGCCCATATCAATATTTGAGTGCAAACTACTACCTTCTTTATATAAACCATGTGTGTGTGTGTGTGTGTGTGTGTGTGTATTATAGCTACAAAATTTTTCAGTTATTTAGTCTCACTCTCAATAAAAATTTGACCCAGCTCAAGGAACTTTAGAAGGTCACTTTGCTGAGCCTGTGACTGTCAAGTGTACTTACATTTCATGTCTTACTGCTTCTGACCAGCACTCATCCTGCCACAACTCTCTCCCAAAACAGGAAAATAGAAAAAGAAATGAAGAGGAAAGCCTTAGGTTGCATTCATACAATGCCAGCATCTGGCTCACTGAATTATATCCTTAGGAGAGACTGTTTCTATCCACTGCAGAGACCCACACCATACAGTCTGATTTAGTGGGTCAGAAGGATTTCCCAAGTATACGAGGCTTCCACAAGTACTCTAGTGTGAATGCAGGTGGCCTGGGTTATTCACTTTTCCAAATGGTAAAAGAATCACAGAAACAAACAAAAAAAAAAGTGCAAGTTAGGGTAGAACCACTGAGATTGGTATGGTCACAGGAAAAAAAAGAAGGTAAGTGGCTTTAGAGTAAAACCACCAGGGGGCCCTAGAAACTAACTTAGAAGCACATGGAACCAATGAAATTAAAGACAGAGCAAAACCTGAGAGTAAAATACAGAATCCTGAGTTAACTCTATTTCTTTTTAAATTAATGAATTGCCTATCTAATTTTTGAATTCCCCAAGATTTCCATAAATACTATAAATTTGTATTCTGATTGGAGAGCGCTGAAGAGAGAAGAAAATAAGGATACTTCTGGACTCTACTTCTCCAGCCTTTCTTTATTTCCCCAGATATCGGAAAGAGAAGATGTACCAGAAACAGAACTATTGCAAAAGACTCCAATTTAGGCGTTTCCTAGATTCATCATCACACTGTTCACTATTTCCTAGATGAAGGGAAAAATCATGCTACTGAAACAGAGAAAAACGAACATACCAATTAGAAAGATTGCGTCCGAAGTTGATTTTCCATATTGTTGTTCCAAATATTTAGGCATGAAGGAGATCATATTAACAAATGCATTGAACTGTATAATGCTTATAATTATGAAAAGCATATATATTGGATTGCAGGAAAGACTTTTCATGAATGGTAAAAAATCTGAAATGAAAAAATGACAGCAATATAAAACTAAGTGGCTTTGTATTTTGTAACAGACTCTTTTTTATTTTTATTATTCTTATTAAAAAAAAAAAAACATTCACTACATCATTTGGCTTGTAAAGAGAATTTACCCCACATGACATACATCTCAGACCAGTCCAGTAGAGAATACTATACACATTGTCAACAATAGCTAATAAACCATTTCTATGTCCCACAAATGTCTTATCTCTATTTTTTCTCCCTTATTTCCTTCCCTATACTCTGCCCTTCTCCCACCCTCCTTCCCCACTGTATCCATTGTCAATAACTATTTCCACTGCTTTTATGCCTTCCAATCTTTCAGGCTCTACCATGGAGTATGAACGGTCAGAATATATTAAGTGGAGACATACGATATCTTTCTTTCATAGCCTGGCTTGCTTCATTCAGCAATAAATCTTCCATATTCATACACTTTCTATCAAATGTCAGGATCTTGTCTTTCATGGCTGAGTAATATTCCCCAGAGTATATGTGCCACACTTTTTCAATCCATTCATCTGATCATGGACATTTGGGTTGGTTCCATGTCTTAGCAATCATGAATAATAGTGCAATAAACGTTGATGCGCAAGCACTTTTCCAACTGAGCATTCTCCAGTCCTTTGGGTAGGAGATACCCAGGCGTAGGATTGTGGATCATATGGTAGTTCTATTTGTAGGTCTTTGAGGAACCTCCAGATTGTTTTCCATAGTGGCTAGACCAATTTACATTCCCACCAACAGTGTAGGAGAATTCCCCTTTCACCCCAATCCCAACACTTATCATTTTTTTTATTATTAATCTTTGTCATTTGGACAGGGGTTAGGTGGTATCTTATTGTGGTTTTAATCTGCATCTACCTTAAAATGAGGGACATTGAGCATTTCCTCATATGTTCTTGGGCTGTCCATATGTCTTCCTTAGAGAAATTTTTGTTCAGCTTATATTCCCATCTTTTAATTGGATTCATCTTTTTTGTTGGAGGGGAGAGGGTAAGCCACTTGAGTCCCCTGTGTATTCTGGTTATCAATCCCTTATCTGAGGCATAGTTTACAAAAATATTTTCCTATTCCAAGGGCTGTTGATTCACACTAATTACTGTGTCCTCTGCTGTGCAGAAACTTCTTAATCTAATATAATTCCATTTATCTAATTTTGGGATTATTGCCTGTGTTTTGGGAGTCTTATTTAAGAAGTCTTTGCCTATCCCAATGTCTTCCGGTTTCCCCAGTGTTTTTTACCAGTAGTTTTATAGTTTGAGGTCTTAAGTTCAGAACTTTGGCCCATTTTGAGTTGATTTTTGTTAATAGTGAAAGATGGGGATCCTGTAATTGACTTTTTCGGAAACATCAACTTCCCCTCAAATTATGTTTTTCTGTTTCATAATGCACATATGTTTTTTAATTCTTTTACCCTGTGAAAAGTAAATTTATATCATTGTTTTGATAGGTTCTAGTAATCAGTGACATGATTGATTGGGTAGGAATCAGAACCCAATAGTTTCATTTTCATTTAATCACTATTACATTTTAAAACAAAACAAAGGAGTAACCAAAACATTATAACTGTCCATATCATTTCCATTTTATCACTCTCTTTTTCTTCCTATTAATATCCTTTCTTCTCCAGAGATCATATAAAACAGAAGAGGAGTGGTCTTGGGACCAACAGATGGCAGAACGGTTATGTCACTGAACTTGGATGTAGTAGATCGTGGTTTGATTCCTAGGCCCAGTGACTTGAAATTCATGTCAGTTGAGTTTGACTGTGTGCCCAAAGTCCTGAGAGGAGAATGGAGAAGGGATTGCAGTGTGGCTATTCCCCCTGGTGGATGATTTTTTGCTTTCTGTCTCTCTGTCTCTTTGGTGAGTGCATGCACCATATAGCAAAAATTTCTCTAAAAAAAAAATTTTTTTTTTTTTTTTTTTTTTTTTTTTTTTTTTTTTTCTTTTTCTTTTTTTTTTTTTTTTTTTTTTTTTTTTTGGTGAGGTGTTTGCTATAGGGCATGTGCGCTCACCAGACAGAGAAAGACAGAGAGACAGAAAGCAAGAAATCACCCCCAGGGGGAGGGGAGGGAGATGGTCACGCCTCTATCCCTTCTCCTCCATTCGCCTCTCGGGATCTTGCGCACGCACACACACGTGCCCAGCATGAGTTTAAGCCACCGGGTCTGGGACTCGAACCGCAGTCAACTACATGGGAGTCCAGTGACATAGCCATTACGCTAACTGCTGGTCCCAAGATTGTTTTATTCTAAAATTTGGAAGAGTTCAATGTGATAAAGTAATTTGCATTCGAATATTGATATGGGCATACCTCATTCTACTGTACTTTATTACACTTTGTAGATATTGTATTTTTGGCTAATTGGAAGTCTGTGGCAATTTTGTGATGAGCAAATCTATCAACATCAGTTTTCCAACAACATGTGCTCATCTCATGCCCCTGTGTCATATGTTGATGCTTCTCACATTTCAAACTTTTTTTATTTCTGTATCTCTTGCAGTGATCAGTGAGCCTTTCTGTTTCTAGAGTACTGGTTTGGGGATGCCTTGAAGCATGCCCAAATAAGCAAACTTCATCCCTAAAAGTGTGTGTTCAGACTGCTCCACATATATACACATATATATATATATGTATACACACACACACACACATATATATGTATATATATATAAATATGTTTGATTAGGCCAATTAATAACTCTGTGACTGAAACCGATTGACTAAAGGATACAGAAACACAGAAAATGGTTGGGAATACCAGATATAGTGTGGGTGAAAGAGTAGAGTCTGAGGAAGGACATTTAGAATAATAATAGAGAGGCAAAGCATTAATGGGGCAAGAAATGTGGTATTATCTGTTGAAGATAATTTTATAGTATTATCAACTGGACTAGGGAGAAATGCACATGTGTTGGAATATTCACTTTGTAAGCTAAATAACGTGATTGAATGTATAAAAGAACAAGAAATCTTAAAAAATTGGAGCAGATATAAATGAAATAGAAAATAAACGAACTATACAGAACATAAATGAAAGAAAGAAAAACTCTACAATGGCTTATAAGTGTTTAAATGAAAAGAAGAGTTGCATGTTTCTCCCTTTAAATCAGAAGCTGGAACTTATTAACTTTTATTGAGGAAGGCATGACTACAGCTGAGACAGGAGGAAAGATGGGCCTCTTGTGACACCCAAGTTGTAAATGCAAAGGAAAGGTTCTTGAAGGAAATTAAATGTGTGACTCTTTTAAAAAAGAAAGTAACATAGCCTTACTACGGATATAGAGAAAGTTTAGTAGTCTGGATAGATAATCGGATCAGGCAAAGAATTCCCTTAACCTAAACCCTAATACATAGGAAGTCCCTAACTCTCTTCAATTCTATGAAGACTAAGAAAGGCAATAAAGCTGCAAGAAAAAAAATGGAGATTAGCAATGATGGTTCGTGAGATTTAAGAAAAGATACTGTCTTCTTAACATAAAAATGCAGGGAAAGCAGCAAGTGCTGCTGTAAAGCTGTAGCAAGTTATTCAGAAAATCTACCTAAGATCATTGATGAAGGTCGCTGTATTAAACAACAGATTTTCAGTTTAGACAGAACAGCCATGTCTTTGAAGGAGATGTCATCTAGGTCTTTTACAGAGAGGAAGAGTCAATGCCTGGCTTCAAACCTTCAAAGAACAAGTTGACTCTCTTCTTAAGGACTAGTGTAGTTGGTGATTTTAAATTGAACCCAGTGCTCACTTACCACTTAAAAAATTATAGTGCCTTTGGGTGAGTAGGTGATATGGAGGTTAAGGCCCTAGATCTCACATGGCCAACTAAGCAGTTCAAGTCCTAGACCCAGAGATTTGAAAATTATACCAAACACATGTGCATGTGTGTCCAAAATCCTAAGAGGAGACTAGAGGAGAAGAGATTGTGGGCTGACCATCCCCCTGGGAAGTGATTCCTCACTCTCCCTCTCTTTCTCTGTTTCTCTCTGGCGAGCACACATGCCATGCCCTATACCAAAAATGAAAATAATAATAATTAATAAAAGGTAGGGCCTTAAGAGTTATTCCAAATCTACTCTACCTGTATTCTACAAATGGAGAAACAAAGCCTGGATGACAGTGCATTTACTAACAGTATAGTTTACTCAAATAACTTAAACCTACTGTTGAGACCTTAGGAAAAAAATCCTTTCAAAATATCTCTGATGGAGATATAGGAGAAGATTATTGCTGTTTTCATATCCGCTAACACAGCATCAACCCTGTAGCCAACGGATGAGTCATTTCAACTTTCAAGTCTTATTAAGTAAAATATTTTGTAAGATAATAACTACCATACACAGTGATTCCTCTGATGGATCTGGGCCAAGTAAATTGATAGCACTTCTGGAAAGGATCCACCATTCTTGATTCCATTAAGAATAAGATCCTAATAAGATTCTATTATGATTCACAGAAAGAGGTCAAGATATCAACATTAAAAGGAGTTTGAAAGAGGTTGATTCCAACCCTCTTTGGAAGGATTTTGAGGTGTCAAGAGTTCAATGGAGGAAGAAATTGTAGATATGATAGAAATAGCAAAATAACTAGAAACAAAAGTAGAACATGAGGATGTGACTGAGTTACTATAATTTTATGATAGAAACTTTAATGAATAAGTTGTTTCTGTGAATAGACAAAGAAAGTATTTTCTTGGGACACAATCTACTTGTGAAGAAGCTATAAACATTGAAATTACAACAAAGAATTTAGAGTGTTACAGAAACTTAGATAGCAACAGTGTTTGAGAAGATAGACTTCAACTTCATTGGGCAAAATGTTATGAAACTGTATCACATTCTACTGAGAAATACTTCATAGGAAAAATTAACAACTGATGCAGAGAACTTCATTATTTTATTTGGAAAAATTGCCACAGCTACTCCAACTTTCAGCAACCACCACACTGACCAGTCAGTAGCCATAAACATCAAGACAAGACATTCCATTATGAAAAGATTATGACTTATTGAAGTTTTAGATGATTGTTAGCATTTTTAGCGATAGTGTTTTCTAATGTATGTATACTCTTTTAGACATAATGCCATTACATAGTTAGTACACTACAGTATAGTATAAACATAATTTTTATATGCACTGGGAAACCAAAAACCCATGTGACTCACTTCATTGTAGTATTTGCTTTATTACAGTAGTCTAGAACCAAGTCTGCAAAATTTTCTTGTGTCCTAATGATCTGAGAAGTATTAAATTATATTCAACTGTGGTTAAGTGAATTTATAATTGTTAAGAAACGTTCTCTGAAAATTGGTACTATAATTTATGAGGGATGGCAGAAATAACAACATCAACAATAAAAATACTAATACTATTGAGATAGGAGTTAGACCCCACTTACAGATGGATAGGCTAAAGGCCCCAAAAGGAAGTCACTGTTTTTCTTTTTTAATGAAGCTTCTATTTTTCCTCTATAATCTGATTAATGTACAATCTATACTCCTTTTACATGTCTCTAAAGAATTTATGACTATGTTAATAAGGCAGGAGATAGGAATATTGAGCACACAGACAAGATAAGTCCCAAGATGGAGTCACAGTGGCTAAGTTTGCACAACCAAAAGTTGGCTGCACTGGGACTCAAAAGAACTGTATGGAGATAAGGGCAACTGTTTCTATTCAGTACTGCTTTCTTTTTCTTTCTTTCTTTCTTTTTTTTTTTTTTTAAGAAGTTTTTGCTCTAGGGCGCATGCTCTCACCAGAAAAAGAGAAACAGAAAGCAAGAACTCACCGCCCCCCCCACCAGGGGGGATGGCCACGTTGCAATCCCTTCACCTCCATTCTCCTCTTGGGATCTTGGGCACATATGCACGCATGCCTGGCGTGAGTTTAAGCCATCAGGTCAGGGACTCGAACCACGGTCGACTACATGGAAGTCCAGCGACACAGCCATTATGCTAACTGCTGGTCCCTCAGTACTGTATTCTAACAAGTATAGGATGCTGTAGTCTGCTGGCCTCACAAAGAGAAAGGTAGAAATCACTCAGACTACCAGGTAACTAGTTTCCAAAGCCCACTTCCTTATTGGAAAGCCAGCCCACTGCTCAGACTGCTAGATAAAAACCCCCTCACCTCCAGCCCCTCTTTAACAGCCCATTCAGGCCCCCTTCCACTACATTGGAAACTTTTTCTCCTTCCCTAATAAATTAAACTTTTCTCTACTCTCTGTGTCCATGTCTCTAATTCCTCATGAGTGTAGAACAAGAACCGACATGGATGTTGGGTCTGATCACCCAGCACTCCCACCTCACTATTAATAGTAGCAGTAATAATAGTAATGTGTACCAGAATTCCTTTTACCATCACAGAGTAACAATAAATACTATTATTATCTCCATTTTATAGATAAGAAAACTGAGCCCCTTTTCATTCTCCAAATAAACACTATAAGAAGTATAATTATCAGGTCATACCCGATATTAATTAAATCACAACTCCTGGCAATGCTACAGAACCTAAGCATCAGTCATTTATAAAATTCCCTAAGAAAGGGGCCAACAATGGTGTGGTGTTTAAAGTGCTAGATTTCCACATGGCTGACAGAGTCCCAGACCTGGTTGCATCCCCAATATCCCAGGGAGAGAATGAAAGAGAAGATAGTGTCATGGCCAACCATAGTCTTTCCCTCTGTCTGTCTCTCTTTTTTTACCATAGTGCATGTGCCTATGGGGGGAAAAAAAAAAGAGGAAGGAAGGAAGGAAGGGGAAAGAAAAAAAGAAAGGAAGAAAGAGAAAATGAATAAATAAAATAAAATTTAAATCATTCTAAGAGATTCCAGTGTGAAGTCACATTTGAGAATCAATGTTCTTCAATACTAGATGCTTACTCTATCTTAGCTTAGGTTCACCACAAAAACACCTTCTGTAAATTATGCTTTGAGTTTCTCTTTGAAAATTATTGTTATGTCAAATATAGGGAATTATGTCACCTATCATGTTTTCTTTGTCTGCCTTAACTTCCAGGAAATTTACAGCTAAGCTAACATTTTGGTTAAGGACTATACTATCTATTGGAATTAATGTATTTTTTTTCTATTTTTGTTCTTAGTTTGAATTTCTGTTTGCTTATTTTTTTTTAATTAGACCTGTAGTCACTGTAAAATAGTTTTAAAGCAGATAGAACCAAATATGTGTGTATGTGTGTGTTGGGGGGTGTTCAATACTGAGTGCCTACATGGACATAAAATTGTATATAAATGCTGATCTGAAAAAATTCAGTTTTCAAATTATTTACTAAACTAAATCATTATTTACTAAACATTATCGACTACTGACCATGAATACCTATCAGAAGCATAACAAATCGTAGTGTTAGACTAAAATGTAGACACATCTATATAAAATAAAAATTAAATTGTATTGTATATTAAATTATATTGAATGTAAAATTTTTATATTTGCCTTTGGCGATTCCACCCTTGTTCTCCTTGGCCTCTTCTCTTTGTTTCTCTTCTTCTCTTTGTTTTTCTTCTTTGTCATTTTTAATGGCATCAGCATTATCCTCTAGTCCTTCCTTTGGAAGTGTTTTGGGCAAAAAGAAAAAAGGAATGGCAGTGAGCACATTCACTCCTGCACAAATTAAAAAGCCAAACCACCATGCACCGACCCAGCGAGTATCAGTGGGAGTTATGGTCAGATCATCTGTAAAGAAATATATATATATATTTATTAACTTAGGCTATTTTTTCCTGTATGAATTATAAAAAAAACAACTAAAATTATAATTCTATGCTTTTATGCAAATACAAAATTTGTATTTAACACACGCGTTCATTAAACGTCCCCAATGATAAGTGGTATTAAAATTTTGTCTAGCAATAAGTTAGTCTGATGGCCTGCCCTATCATGTGAGGAACTTACAGCTACTTACTAAATAACTAAAAGATCTCATTCATTATCCACAAATTATTGCTTAATTAACAAATTTCAAACTAATGTGCTTAAATCTTTTGAAACCAAGGAATATAGCTAAGGTACAGTGAAAGACCATTGGATTTGGAATAAGAAGATCAATACTTTAGGGATCAGCAGATGGCATAGTGGTTAAGTTGCTGGACTCCCATGTAGTCAACCACTGTTCAAATCCTAGGCCTAGCAACTTAAAATTCACACCAGGCATGTGGGCGTGTATGCCCAAAATTCTGAGAGAAGAATGGAGGAGAAAGGATTGTAACACGGCCATCTACCCGGGAGGGTGATTTCTTGCTTTCTGTCTCTCTGTCCCTCTCTGTCTCTCTGGTGAGCACAGGTGTGCTCTAGCAAAAACCTCTCTAAAAAAATTGTTTTTAAGTAATAAAACAAAAGATCAACACTGATCTTGCTCTACTGCATACTGGTTTGAAGTGTTCAAAATTGATTTAAACTCCTGCACTTTTGTTTGCTTATTTGTCAAGTGGAGATAGTCTAGCAACTGAAACAGTCTATCAAATAAAACAATGATTATACATTATAACATATCTTAGATAGTGCACACTCCAGAAAGTATATAAATAGATTTTATAGAATTACCTGTGTTCACAGATCCAGTGTCTACATAAACATTTGCACAGAATGATGCTAACAAAAGTCCAATCAAAGGACCAACAATAGCTCCTGTTTCTATAAACCCTAAAAATAAGTGAAAATATAAAGTTATAATATAATTACATACCAACATTAAGAGTACTGAGTCCATGAAAATCTTGAAATTGAATTGCTTTGACTAGATACATATAAATGTATGTATGTATATACATGTGTGTGTGTGTGTATGTATATATATATAAAGTATATTTATTTTTCCCTTGAGAAAGACATATGAACACAGAAAGAGGGACAGACAGGCATCACCAAAGGATCTTCATGCTGCAGTCCACCCCCAGTCTCAGCCAGCCTGGATCGCAGTACTTGAAGTTATTTAAACTCCTGCATTGCATGTCCAGCAGGTACAAGAAGTCTCAGGACTGAGGATCTTCCTGTCCATGTAAATCTAGTTGCATTATCATTGCATCACCATCTGTCTCTGCCTTAGGTATTTTGGTCTTAAATATTTAGTTTAAAAGAAAGCTACACTTGGTATACATATAAATAATGTTTGTTTTCATAAATGTTGAAAATAGCCTCAGAATTTAAACCCACTTTCTTTAGGCCTCCAAATTATCTTTCATCCTAGAAGACAAGACTTGCTGTAGCAACATAAGTGAATTTAACTGGGATCATACTATAGACAAACCCACGACACAGAACAAGGTCTTTTTGATGTTTCCCATGGTCATATTTTTGGGCATAATCCCTATTATGATGAATTTCTGGTAGTACATTCCTCAGAAAAGCTCCACTCTCCAATATCCAATTTGAAACTTCCTTCCTGTTATGTCCTTATTATTACAATACTCCTCAATTTTACAATGATCTCCTCTCTCATCCTTTACATTATTTTTTGTTTTATGCTAGAGGATGCATGCACTTGTTGGAGAGAGACAGAGAGTGAGGGAGACAAGAAAATACTTCCCATGGTTTCACTACAGTCCCGTCTCCTCATCACTCCCTCCTTTCAGGATTTTGGGCACACACACCCACTTCTGGTATGTTTCTCAAGTTGCCGGTGCCAGGACTCAAACTGAGTGATCAGCCCTGTAGGATCTGATTGCCTTAACCACCAGGTAACAGAGCCAGCTGACATTTTCCATATTCTTATTTTCCATTTCTACTGGGCCCCTCTCTGTCCTCACTAGACTTCTTATTTGTTGGGACTTCCCCATTAGCATTTTTGCGACTTGTTTACAACTCAGATTCTCCTGAAACTTTCCTGCTTGCTCAAATTTCAAACATGAGCTTCTTCCACTTCCTTCCTTTTCATTTCAAAATTTGTCTTGCTCATTGTCTTGGCCTTCTCCAGTTGTATGGGCAAGCCCACCCTATACAGACTTGACTTTTTCATACCACTCTTACATATTCTCTGAGGACTAGCTCTGCCAAACACTCTCTCTTGTGCTTGTTTGATCTTGTCTTTTTCAACGATTTCTACAATGTTTCGAATCCACCCTGCTTCCCTTTCCTTTCTCTATGTTCTTTTCCTTTACTTCCTCACCTCTCATTCAGTTTACTCAAATACTTTCAAATTCTACTCAAAATACTCTCAGGGAATACCAATGATCTCTTGGTTATTAATCCAATGTCCTGTTTTAGCTTTTATTATCCTAACTTTCAGGCTATCTAATATCCCTGGGCAACTCCTCCTTTGACATTTTCCTACTAAGACTTTCACAAAATTATACATTTATTGCTGTACCTTTTCCTCTTTGACTCTTCTTACCTTGAGTTTTCTTCCTCCTACTCTACCATTAAATATTTTGCCCTGGGATTACCCTAATACCTTATTCTACAGCTTGCTTGCTCTTTCTCTCTCTCCCTCTCTCTCTCTCTCTCAACACATACATATGATCTCCCATGAAAATCTCACTTTTTCTTCTTGATTTTATTATCTCTGTACAGATGATTCTCAAATTTTATATCTCACTTTTATGTTTATTTCTAACTCCAGATCTATACATGGAATTGTCTTCTTAATATGTAGCTATTTGACTATATATACACAAGTGTAAACACAAACACACTATATTGTATAGATAGATAGATATAAACTCTTGATTTAAAATTATAGGGGCCAGCAGATTACATGGTGGTTAAGGCACTGAACTCCCACATGGCCAACATGTCTCCTGACCTGGAGCCTTGAAAATCATTCCAGGCACATATGCATGCATACCCAAAATCCCAAGAGGAGAATGGAGATGGCATGGCCATCTCCCCTAGGAGTGATTTCTTACTTTCTCTGTCACTGTCTCTCTGTCTCTCTCTGGTGAGCACACATGCCCTATGTCAAAAAATTTAAAAGAGGGACCAGCAGGTGGCATGGTGGTTAAGGAGTTGGACACTCCCACATGGCCGACCATGGTTCGTGTCCCAGATTTGGTGGCTTACTTTCTCACTTGCCCTCTCTCTCTCTCTCCATCTCTCTCTTTGATCAAATTAAAATAAACTAATAAATAAGTAAAATTAAATAATTTTTTTAAAAATCTAAAAGAAAGAAGGAAAAAGAAAGAAAAAATCATATATTGTAATTATAATTATGCAATGTAATAATCATGTATGCTTTATAGTTATGTAACTAATTATTTATTTACTAATCTCACATGGACCATATCTTATTCATCTTAATACATATAGAAATTATTGTCATTACTTTTATATATTATACACCCTAGTATTTATTGAATAAATAAATACGTGTTAGGGTCCAGCCACAGTGGCACCTGCTACTAAGATGCTGTGCTCTGCAGTCTGAGACCACATGGAAGGCCCAGGTCAATATGTGGTTCAACCTAAAAGTCAGAGTGGTGGCATGCACCTGTAATCCCAGCAATTTGGAGAGGCTGTAGCAGGAGGCTTGTGAGCTCAAGGATGGTGGAACAGAGAGAAGTCCAAATTTAAAAGAACTGGGCATGGTGGCACATACTTGGGGTCCTAGCTATAGTCATACTTGTAGGTTGAGAAAGGAGAATCACAAAATAGTAAGACCCTGACTAAAAGAAAAGAAAAGGAAAGAGAAAAAAAAAAAGCCAGAAGAACAGAAAAGAAAGAAAGAAAAGAAGAGAAAAGAAAAGAAAAGAAAAGAAAAGAAAAGAAAAGAAAAGAAAAGAAAAAAAAAGAAAAGGAAAGGAAAGAAAAGAAAAGAAAAAAAAGGAAAAGGAGGACCAGTCTGTTTGACTAGTGGTTAAGGAAACCCACAAGGCTATCACAGTTTGAATCTTGGTGCAGTGGCTTCAAAACATATCAGGTGTGTATGCATGCATGCCTTCAATTCTGACAGTACGGAGAAATGGAAAAGAGATTTTAGCATAACCACACCTCATTGAGTATTCTCTCTTTCGTTCTCTCTAGCAAACACATACACCTTATGACAATTTTTTTAAAAAATAAACACATATTCTAACAGGTGTTTGCTAATTTACTGCATGACAGTAGTTACATTCTTTTAATGTAAGTATGTGAAGGGATTGGAAAGGATTGAATAGAAAAACACTGAATAGTTAGTGCAAAAATCACTGAGTGACTAAAAAGTACCAAAAGTTATTTGGGCAATGATTCCTAAATATTTCAGTCCATCTTAATTATGTATTGATCTGTTCCTATCTTCTCTCACCCTCTTTGGCCATTCTGGGTTTTAAAAGATGTCTACATCAACAACAAATTATCCCAATACTCCAATTTATAATTTTATGACCAGCTACAGATTGAAAAACTAAAGAATATAAGTAAGTTATGCAGAGAACACTAAGAACATTTACAATATTAGGAGACAATATAAGAAGGTGAGTCCTAAGTTGGCTACTGTGCTAGATGACATCTATAGACTTTTAAAAAGGTCATTTCAATAAATATAACCAAAAGGGTGAAAGCAGATATTTGTATTGTAAAAAAAAAAAGAATAAGCAGCAGCAGAAAAAGAAGATGATATAACAGCATGGAGCAACTGCAATGAAAAGAAATTATATAAGAAACTAAATAGATAAATGGGGGCAGAACCATGAGCAGTAAGTGGGGAGATCAGATGTAATAAATAACAGAGCCAGTATGTATCACAAATGTGGTAAAAAGACGTGACTAAAACAATCATTGAGGGCCAGCAGATGGCATAGTGGTTGTCTCTTGACTCCCACATGGCCAATTGTGGTTTGAGTCCTGGACCCAGTGGCTTGAAAATTGTGCCAGGCAAATGTGTATGTGTGTGCCCAAGATCCCAGGAGGAGAATGAAGGAGAAGGGACTGCGGTGTGGCCATTCCCTCTAGGGGGTGATTCCTCCCTTTCCGTCTCATTGTCTCTGTCTTTGTCTCTCTCTCTCTCTCTGGTAAGTGCATGCACCCTATGACAAAAATGTCTAAAGAAAAAAAATTTGATAAAAATTATACTAAAAGAATATTTGTAAGACATTTATAAACAAATATACTAGAGATATCAGTTATCTCTATTGTAGCAATTAAGCACTGCACAGAGAAAACTAACTGCACAGGGTTAACTAGGGTTTGAGGCTTGACTCTGGGAAAAAAATGATTTATATACACTTATATACAGATAAACATGATAAATAAGATTATACAGATGAAATAATGAGGACCTGAACAAAAGTAGAGGTACTGAAAATAGTGACAAAGGTTTTGAATATAAGAGATGTTTTAGAGAAAACAGTCTGTCTCTTAAGAGACTGGATATACTATGATGTCAAGAACTAGAGGAGTCAAAGGAAACCTGAAGGGCATGACATCAGTGGAATTTCCAACATAAAAGTCAGATTTAGCAAATTAGAATATTTGGAGTTAGCAATAATTGCTCTATTAAACCAGCTTTTACTGATGGCTAACAAACACTCACTGCTTGTCATTCCAGAAATCAACAAAAGTCCAAAGAAATCATTAATTTCTACTTGCAAGAAACTTACTACCCTTAACAGGAGCTAAGGCAGATTTTCAAACTTACCAATATATAAAGGAGAGTTTTCGGGTTTGGAAAAATCTTCTATATAGGAAATACCCAAGGGCATGATGGGAGTTTCACCCATCCCACGTATAATATTTCCTACTAGTACATACACCCACATTAATGATTTAACTTCCTTCACACACTCTGTAACAAAACAAAAGAGACATTGCATTAGTGCTTTGAAAATAAGTGTTAGGGATATTTAATTCAAAGTAGCTATTTCACAATTTTTTTTTTTTTTTTAAGCGAAATTTTTACTCCAGGATATGTGTGTTTGCTGGAGAGATGGAGAGACAGAAAGTGAGAAATCACCCCCCGGAGGAAGTGGTCACACCACAATCCCTCCTCCACTCTCTTCCCAGGATTTTGGCCACAAGTGTGCATGCATCTGGCATGAGTTTTTTTTTTCTTTTTTCTTTTTTTTGGAGAGGTTTTTGCCATAGGGTGCGTGTGCTCGCCAGACAGAGAGAGACAGAGAGACAGAAAGCGAGAAATCATCCCCCCATGGCGGATGGCCACGCCGCAATCCCTTCTCCTCCATTCCCCTCTTGGGTTCTTGGACACACACCCACACGTGCCCAGCATGACTTTTAAGCCACCGGGTCTGGGACACGAACCACGGTCAACTACGTGGGAGTCCAGCGACATAGCCATTATGCTAACTGCTGGTCCCATCTGGCATGAGTTTTAAGTCAGCAGGTCCAGGACTCAAACCACAGATGACTATGTGGGAGTACAACAATGTAACCATTATTCCATCAGCTGGTCCTAGCATGTCACAATTCTTATGTGACTGTGACACCTTATCAACAATTTATACTGCTACACTAGCAGTGAATCATTGGTCCAGACCTACAGCATTTTCTGACAGAGTACTTAGGTATGGGCAAGTGTAAGTAGTGTTTTAGAGCCAGTTCCTGCTGGGTTAAGAGAGATGAGTTTATATACCTCTTCCCAATATAGTGTTTATTGACAACACATTGGAGATTGATAGGTGTATTTACACCACAGTAATTGGCAAACACTAGAAATCAGAGTTTTTTTACTCTCCCAAATATTTGGTTTACCAGCAACTACTAGACCCAGTTAGCTGCTACAAGTGCTATCCCATTCCTGTACAAATTTGGGGAGAGAAAAAAAACATATAAATATCTCTCCCTAGAACTGATACTACATACGATTTTAAAGAGTCTCACTGAGTTTTGAATTTTCCGTAGCTCTAATTTCATCATAGGATATAAAAATATTTAACTGAGTAGTGATCATATTTTCTCTATAGAATCTATTACATGCTATAATCACCAACTTTTTTTCACATTCATATTAAGGCTTGTGCACATTCAAGTGAGAGAGGAAAAGATGAGCACTTTCCTCAGGAGCGAGACATGCCACAATCCCTTTCTTCCAGTCCTCTGGTCCTCAGATTTGGGACATTTATCAATGTTCCTAATGTGATTCAAAGTGACTGGGTCAGTGATTCAAACCATAGTCACCATGTGAGATCCAGCTATTCTAAGCCAAATGGCTGTCAAGCCTTGAGAAAGCTTGGTGGGTTCAGATTTTCAGGGAAGTGAAGGACAATACACTCTACTCCCTATAAACAGGTCAGGTGCCATCTACGGATGTGAGGGGTCTAGGAATTTCTTGCGAGGTCTATTTCTCAGTCATTCCCAGGATAAAAAATAATAGTCTCCATTTTTGGGTATTCAGAAATTTTTTTTTTCCTACGGTAAGCACAAAAGTTTTTGTCTGCAAATGTAAGGCAAACTCTAGGCTTATTGTAGGGCAAAACTGGAAGTATAATGTCAGGTTATAAAAAAATGAATGCACTCTCCTAGAGGTACACCAGGGAGGGAAAGTTTTGGTATGTCCACTAAATGCAGGCAAGTACCTGGGTCAGTCTTTGACAAAGGGCAGTTCAAGAAGAAAACACAAGTTGCTGCTGATGTTACTGTTTTCTTTTGTTTCTCTGAGGGTTTCTTTAGACTCTGAGAAAACTATTTAGCTATGAAACTTTTGGCTCTCCCTGATTCCATGGTAACAGGAATATTCCCAACCTTGGAGACTAACAACTTCCATTGACATCGATCTAACGTTAAAATATCCACAACGCAAAAGAAGGAGGTCTGGCTTGAGGAAAGGCAGCAGGAACCGTCAGATTGAGTATCCCCTGATGATGGAGGTTCCTGAGCATATGAAGGGGAGAAAAAGGATGTTGGCACCTAAGCTAGAAGAAGCATTGCTATTGTTTTGAACTGTAGAGTCTCTGGTGAAGAGCGAAAAGGGGACAGAAAGGCAAGTTTCTAGTTCAGTAAGAAGGAAACAGAGTAACTAAGAACTCTAGCAATGTTGACCTGCTTTCCTTGCTACATACACATCAGTGATATAACACAAACCTTCTGAATTTTATGGATATTTCTATTTCCTATTTATAACTATATAAATAGATGCAGTAGCCTAAACCCATAAATCATGTATCATGAACCCATTCTTATAAAATAATTTCTTCTGTGAGACTAACTTTATAGTGATCCTTGACTCATTTTGTTTGTTTGTTTGTTTGTTTGTTTTGAGAGAGTTTTTTGCTATAGGGCATATGCACTCACCAGAGAAACAAAGAGACCAAAGATAAGAAATCACCCTCCACCCCAGAGGGTGGCCACACCACAATCCCTTCTCTTCCATTCCCACACAGGCCCACACCCCACCAGAGGGGGTGGCCACACCACAATCCCTTCTCCTCCATTGCCACACATGCCCACATGCCCAGCGTGAATTTTCAGTCACCAGGTTTGGGACTCAAACCTCAGTTGATGACATGAGAGTCTAACAACATAACCATTATGCAATCTGTTGGTCCTGGCCTTGACTCATTTTTTTTTTTTTTAGAGGTTTTTGCTATAGGGCACGTGCGCCCACCAGAAAGACAGAGAGAGACAGAGAGACAGAAAATGAGAAATCACCCCCAGGGGATGGCCACGCCGCAATCCCTTCTCCTCCATTCTCCTCTTGGGATCCTGGGTACGCACGCACATGCACCCGGCATGAGTTTAAGCCACCAGGTCAGGGACTCGAACCATAGTCAACTACATGGGAGTTCAGCAACATAGCCATTATGCTAACTGCTGGTCCCACCTTGACTCATTTTTACAAACCATTTTATAAATAGACAGTGCAGACTTAGTAAATACATTAAAAAATAAAAGGAATAACATCCTGTATTATTAGCTATTTTCATTTCCTTCTGTGATTCCTTGTGAAATCCCTGAAGAGAGAAATGATCTCTTATTCATTTACTTTACTTACTAAACCAAACCCATTATCTCAGTAGAAAGTTGTTCAGTTATAAATTCACTGAACAGCAAGCAATAAGATAAAGTAGACAACCTGATGGATTGTGTGTTGGTCTTAAAATCTGGCTTCCATTTTCCATACACAAGAAACTGTTTGAGGATAAGTTGCCGGAAACTGAAACTGTAGATTCATATTCATATCTGTGTGAACACAGGAAAACCATGTTTAAGTGAGGGCATTCATGACACCAAGGAGGACATCGTGAAGATTGCTAACTTCTGTTTCACTTAACATCCAAATCCAGTCAAGACGTCATTTTATCTTGGCCACTTTAACGATCATACATTAATATCATAAAAAGAACTTGCTGTTTGTACATGCGCAATCCCTTCAGAGTTAGCTTTCAATGAACTGAATGTGGCTGATCTACCTTTTAGATCATCGAACAACAACCTCTATGATTTTTAGGTGATCATTTCCTGGAAATAATTACTGTGGGATAAGGACCAAGAACTAAGAAAAATAAGAGACTCAATAAAATATAATTAAAAAGATAAAGGCTTTGGGTGGGGGAGGGGAGGACAGCACAATTAAACGAGCCTCCAACTTTGCATTCTCTGAGATTTGCTCATAAGAAGCATAACTCCCACTTTCTGAGAATCCAGACAATAAACTTTCCATGTGTTCATTAATCCCAAATATAAACATAATATTTGGCATCATACTGAGAAGCCTTGGAAGAATCTCCGTCACCATGACAGCGTAACATAATGACTTTTTCTCTTCTCACAAGAATAAAAGGGTTAATAGACAAGAACCATTTAACTTAGGTACATTACTGCAAGATCCACATGTCCTTTCTCAGAAAGTAAGTTATATGTTGCAAGAATGGAGAAAAGATATACAGCTAAATCTTTCTTTGTCAGAAATTATGCTGGATTATTATTTCTCTTACTAAATAAGAGAAAGTCAAAGAAAACTTGCCCTTCTGAGTTTCACATGAGTTAAAGAATGTTATGCTTGAATGCTACCTGTATTCCTCTTCTCTAGGCCATAGTGCATAATAAAAAAGGAGAAAATATCTTCCTCCTTAGAACAATTGCCCAGTCATGCCCACAGAGTTTGGTTGTGAACTGTGAACAAAGGCTTCTGTCTCCATACTCATGATCCTGTGAGATACAATAGCTTCAGAGAAAGAGCGCCTTTGGCAGAGAGTGGAAAGAAATTCAAATAAGAGCTGCATATTAGCTGACACTGCCTTGGGTAGGCTGGGAAATAAAAGGTCAGTAAAAACTCTTTGCCTAGAAACTTCTGATTCCTTCAAAAACACCTATGAGGAAAGGGTATCTTTTCTTCATTTAATGTATCCACTTAAAACATTCAACAATTCAAGAACCAGCCAATGGCAATGGTGAAGGTGACAGAATCCTCCATGGTCAACTGCAACATTTGAGTTACGGCTGATGGCTTAGAAACAAGCTGGGTACAAGTACCTGTGTGCCCAAAATCCCAGAAGGAGAAATACAGGAGAGGGGATTTTAGTGTGATCATTATCCATGAGGGTGTCTTTTCCCTCTCCTGCTCTCTTTCTCTCTGTGAGAGATTTGCACCCTCTGGCAAATTAAAAAAGTAAAAAAATAACTCATTCAAAGTCCATTTATTACCAAAACATAGGCATAATGGGCTAGCCAGGTGGCATGGCGGATAAGGTGACTGGATCTCATATGTATAAATAAAGTACACTCCAAAAAAAGGGACCAGCAGTTGGCGCAATGGCTATCTCGCTGGACTCCCATGTAGTCGACCGTGGTTCGAGTCCCAGATCCAGTAGATTAAACTCACACCATGGATGTGTGTGTGTGTGCCCAAGATCCCAAGAGGAGAATGGAGGAGAAGGGATTGCAGCGTGGCCATTCCCCCTGGGAGGTGATTTCTCGCTTTCTGTCTCTCTGTCTCTGTCTTTCTGGCAAGTGCATGAGCCCTATAGCAAAAATCTCTCCCCCCAAAAAATAAATAAATAAAAATAAAGTACAAAACATGAACTATTATAGTGGGATTACTATGTCATAGGTAGTTCTGTTTTTAATTTTTTGATGAACCTCTATACTGTTTCCATAATGAATATACTAGTTTACATTCTCGCCAGCAGTGTAAAAGAGTGCCCCATTTACATCCTCATCACCGTTCGTTAGCTTTTTGGTCTTTTCAGTAATAGCCATGCTAACTGGTATAAAATGATATCTCATTGCAGTTTTGATTTGCATTTCCCTGAATATCAGAAATGATGAGCATTTTTCATATACTTGTATGTCTTCTTTTGAAAAAGATCTGTTGAGAGAATTTGCCCATGACAGTGCCTTTGTCTTTTAGAAAGCATTGTTCCTAAAAAGGCAAGTCCATGCCTCATTTCCTGCAGGTGAAAGTTGAACCCAAACAATCATCAAAGACTACAATACTTACCGGTCCATGAGGAAATGAGGTAGAGATTGTAAGAAACATCCTAAGCCCATAACCAGACATCCGACACCAATCATTATAGGTCTATGTAGTTTGGTTCCAAAATAACTCACAAATATGATCAACAAAAGATTTCCTGGAAAAAAATTGAGAATACTCATTTTAATAAGTCTGAACAAAATCTTAATTCACAGCCTCACCCATTCATTTATGCTCTAGTATTTCTTGTATAGCAACTGTCTTGAATACTGAGATTGGTGATACGGATATGTAAGATAATAAATGAATATGACACAACCCCTGTATGAAGGAGGACTCTGTTTCACAGTGTAGACAGATATAAAAACATCTTCGTGGAAAACCAATAATGACAGAGGGTAGTAGAAGAGAAACCAGTGGAAGGGGCTGAAAAATGATTCTGGGAAATTTTAGAGACCCTATTTATGATTGTCTAGCTTTGGGAAATAGGATGTAAAAGTAGGTATCAGCTGAGATGTGACCTAGGCCCTGGCCTTTCCCACCATACCTGCTCAGCAGAACACTAAAATGTGGTACCAGCAAATGGCATAATGGTTATGTTGGATATCCAGGTAGTCAATTGTGGTTCAAGTCCCAGACCTGGCAGGGTGGATGTGCATGTGTGCCCAAGATCCCGAGGAGAGAATGGAGGAGAAGGGATTGTGTGCGGTATTCCCCTGGGAGGGGGGTGGGGGTGATTTCTGGCTTTCTGTCTCTGTTTCTCGGGTGAGAGACAGTGCAAAAATCTCTCAAAATATAAAAAACACACTAGAATGTTTTCCTGTACTTAAAAAGGGAAGGCAGGTATCTATTTATATTTCTACATCTTCCCTCAGATGAGGTAATACAGTTAAATAAATAGCAATAATAATAATAAAATTTAAAATATATATAAAACAGTAGACCCTCACTTCTCCAGGTGGGTGTTAAGTAAATCTGGACTGGAGGAATTATAAAGAAATTGTTTATAATTGTGGAAGCCTCATTCTGATGGATGGAGTAGTGCAAAGAACTGAAAGAACCAATTAAATGAGTACAAATTTTGCAAATCATATTTTAAATTCAGTATGTGATATTTTCCCTGCTTCTACTATGCATAAATCCTCTCTGAAAAGTTTGAACATTACAATAATTTCAAAAATTATTTTCTTGGAAGCAGCAGATGGTTACATCACTGGACTCCCAAGTAGTTGACTACGATTTGAGTCCTAGACTCAGTGACTTGAAATGCATGCCGGGCACGTGTGCATGCGTGCCCCAAGATCCCAAGAGGAGAATGGAGGAGAAGGGATTGTAGCTTGGCCATCTGCCCTGGGGGGGTTGGTGGTGATTTCTTGCTTTCTGTTTCTCTGTGTCTCCAGAGAGCACACACATCACATAGAAAAAAAATCTCTCTTAAAAAAAAATTGTTTTCCTCAAGGTGTTAATTTTTGAAGTGGTGTTATATAGTCTGAAGGCTTTTCTTTCCATCTCTGTTTCTCTCTTGTATGTAGAAGTGCGTCAGTGTGTATGTGATTTTACATGGAGAGGACCCCACCTCTGTAGTCACATAGCCACATTGGCCTCTCTGTTTTGAAAATCTCTTTCACTGAGTCAATCCATGTTGAAGGTGGAGGCTCCAAAAGGCAACTGTTTGAATCCAGTCTACTTTTGCAAAGGAAAGAAGGGAAGAGCTTTCTCTTCTCATGTAAGGATGGCCTCATCTTTCAAATTGCCTTGCTCTGTCAGTAAAATAATCAGCATGAAAGCGGATGTGAAGAAAGAGGGAAGTTTTTTTGTCCAGGCTATGGAGAATGTTACCTGTAAAAATGACTGAAGAAATGCAAGCAAAGCAATACTACTTTTGGGCCAGACAGTGGTACCACAACTGGACCCACATAGGAGAGGTCCTAGGTTTGTGTCTTGTCTCAGGACCTCCCTGAGTATGCTGGCATGGGTATGCGGGTTCCTGATCCAGGCTAGATGAAGCTGGTGTGAGGACCTAGAGGTGCCTATCTCTCTCTCTGCATATCTCTTTGAAGAAATAAATGAATACACTTTTTATAAAGTGACACTGTATTTATTGTTTTTTAGAGGTTTTTGCCTTGGGGCACATGCACTTGCTAGAGAGAGAGAGATAGACAGTTAGAGGGAAAGCGAGAAATCACCCCCAAGAAGGGATTGGCTATGCCGCAATCCCTTCTCCTCTCAAGATCTTGGGCACTCACGCACACCTCCCCGGCATGAGTTTCAAGCCACCAAGTAAGGCAGTCAGACTGTAGTCAGCTATGTGGGAGTCCAGCGATGTAACTGCTATGCCATCTGCTGATCCCTTAAGTGATACTTTTTATTGGCATCTGTAAATTACTGCTTATCTCCCCCTCAAGAACTATTTCAGGTCTCCATAATTCTCAAGTCACCTGTCAACACCCTCTACTAGAAGAAATAGTTAATATTTTATACTTTATCAATAAGATGGGGCCATCAAGCGCAAGGGTATCTGAGTTTCTCACCCTATGGCCTCACTGTCTAGGCACCACTATCCATTTCACCACCCAGGTTGCAAAGCTGGGGAAACGCTCTCCTTCACCTGTCACATTTACCCTATCACTAAGTTCTCTGGAATTTAGCTCCTTTTCTTTTGATCATCTTCTCTGTTTTTACCAGTATGATCCTAGCTCATTCGTATGCTTTCGCGTCGGGTTCCTAAGAGCCTCTTTGTCCCCACTCTGGTCTTTCACATTCACATCTATCCCAACACAGCTATAAGCATGGCCTTCTCCTTTTAAAATTGGTTTTGTTAATTGCTAGAGGGTTCAAGCATTTGCCCGAGAAAAAAGGGGCACCCCAATGGGATGTGGTCACACATTGTTATTATTGTGGTCACACACAATATTATTGAGATTTGGGGCACACACACATACATGCAGCTGGCATGTTTTTCGAGCCTCCAAAGCTGGGATTTAGACTGTGTATAACACACTGAATTCAAACCCTCAAAACATCCATGGGTAGATACCAGGGGTTTCATGAACTCGGGTGTAAAAAAAAAAAAAAAAATCACATCTTTATTTTCACCAACCTCTTACTAAAATTAATATTTTTATTGTTGGTGAAAGGAGGCAACAAACTATAGTAGTATTAACAGCATTTATGATTTTTGTCACAGCTTGTCACCAATAAAAGTTAGAGATATTGCATATGCTATTACAGTTCATGCAGATATTTCAAGTGTTATTGACACTAATAATTACTTGAAAATTAGTGCTGAATTTTATTTAATTTAGTTATAAAAACACAAATATTCCTGCATGATGTCACTTGAATATTTTGATAATTCTGTTTTAATCTAACTGGTTTCCTTTATATCTACACAGTTTTTACTCTATGCAATTAAAAATATTATTTGGTATCACCTGGCATCAAATTGCCAAAGGGGTCTGTGACACAGAAAGATTAATAATCCCCACTAATCCTTAGTGACTTTCCCTCACATAGGGGATTAATGGTACAGTCCATAGTACGCACACAAGGCTCTCCATAGCTCATTTTTCACCAGGGCCCTTTTCTCCAAGTTCATATCCTAATAATTTCCACCTTCTACTTGGTCAGCCAATGACATTGAACTGAATGCTTCTCCGCACACAATCTAATAAACTGAACCATCTTTATGTATCTTCTTCTTCTATGAATTCCCTCCAGGAGAGACTTTTACTTAATTACATTTTTTTTCCACCTGGAAATGTTTTACTCATACTTCAGTCTGTCTTCTCTTTTCCCCTGGGGAAAGGTGTTTTCTTGGTTTCTCTATTTCTTGTGCCTCTGCAGTGATTTCTGGTCATCTGATGGGTTATATGTTTCTTCCTAAGGAGGAGGCGATCTGCAAACTCACTGCCATTCCACTTTTTCCCTTTGTGTGGCAGATTCAGTGGGAACTGGAGGATATTCTGACCCTGATAGTATTCAGGGGTTTGATTTTAGTTTACTTAGGCCTGTCTAGGCACTCAGTGCATGGAGGATGAGCAGATAAGTGGTGAAAGTAAAAGAAAAAGGGAAGGGAAACAGAATCTATCTTCTCTAAGTGAGGTCGTTTTCCCTCTTCTGTTGCCTTTCTTTCTCTCTCTCTCTCTCTCTCTCTCTCTCTTTCTTTCTTTCTTCCAAGGATTTTGTCAGCAAAAGACAAAGAAAGACAGTGAAAAGGAAAGTGAGAAATCACCCCCCCAGGAGAGATGGCCACTCCACAATCCCATCTCATCCATTCTCCTGGGATCTGGGGCACAGATGCACATGTGCCTGGTGTGATTTTTTTCAAGCCCAGGTCCAGGACTCAAGCCATGGTCAGCCATGTGGAAGGCCAACCTCTTAACCGCTATTCTCCCTGCTGGGTCACCCCTCTTCCATTTCTATAGGACCTTGTATGTACCTATGTTACCACACTTACTGCATCCAGTTGAAGTTATAAATTCATATCTATGCCTTCCATTAGAATTTAAATTGAGTCTATGTAAAGACTATGCAAAGAATTGGTTCTACCTCGATCTCCAGGATCTAAGACATAGATGGCATGGTATAAGAACTGAGAGCTGAGCACTGAGAGACAAGGACAAGCATCACCTGTTTCATTTAACCTCTCCACAACCCTAAGTTTTCTTTTGGATATTGGTTAAATATATTAAAGGCAGTTTTCACCTTGAAGAAATTAGAGGCTATTATAAAACTAGAAAGGAATGGTATTCATATTTTTCTGTTGTTTTGTTCCTGGAATAAATCTTTCATTCTCCCTCTGTCCTCACATATTCCCAGTCATCTATGAAAATAATAACCTAAAAGTAGAGTTTATTCTTTCCTAGAGACTTTCTGAAATAAATTCAGAGAGACATTGAAGCAGTTTCTACCTCCCTTTCAACTTTAAAAGAGAACTGTCAACCTTCCAGACATAAGGGGAGAAAAATACTTGCTTTTCCCTTTGGAAACAGATTCTTCTGGTTTCCCATAGCATCTCCTAAATACAAAGATACAACTCTTAGTTTCCCTTAGAATTTTCAAATAATAGACTTAAATATAAATAGTTCGAATACTTTCTACTCATGCTAGATAGCCTAGAAACTATTAGACTCAAAGGACAATGGTGGAATACATGGCAATACTTAGGTATTATTATGAGGTAATATGTAAATGGACTGAATCTAAGCATATTCCAAGCTTAGCTAGATGATTCGATCAGTCTTAGAAAAGAAGGAACAGTCAAATAAAACGCCATAAAGCACCAAATAAGGAAGATAAACTTCAGAGTAGCTCCATAGATAAAATATAAAAAGAAGTAATACAAAAATAACTTGTTACCAATCTCAAAGCTCCCATTAATAAATCCAACTAGAGATGTTGGGATGTTGAATTGTCTCTCTATTTGTGTGAGCATGGAATTCATGTAAGATCCAGAAAGTGTTTTGGATACAAATGCACATGTTATTGCCATCAGAAACATCTAGGGGGAAAAAGAATACAATAAAACATATGAAAAACTTAATTTTAAATTATATATTTGCCACCTTTCAGTAGACCACAAAACTGTCTTCAATTTAGGTAATCCTTGAACTTGCAAGAAACTTCAAAATGTGCTCTGTTCATCTGGTCCATCTCTCTGAAAACAAAGTGAGACTTACTGATTAGTGATATCAAATTTTGTAGATAGTGAGCCTCATCATTTTCTAGGCATACCTTGTACATACACAAAAACAGTCATGCTATGTAAGATATAACTGCTGATTTAAATAGGTCTTATGCAATACATTGCGACCTGTAGTATGAAAAATACACTTTAATAAAAAGGAGGGATGCAGAAATACACAGGCCGTTCTCAGCAGAAAAATTACTAAAAATTACTTAAGCTCTCTCTGCAGGAGGATAGGAATCAGGTGATCTTGCCTACTCACATCTTTCCCTCATGTCTCTTGCAATGCTTGGGCAGAATGTACCAAAATACAACATTCTGCATTCTCAGTAATGAAGGAAATGCCCAGAACAATCTGAATTACGTCCTCATTTTTCCAGAACATGATAGGACATTCTACAATACATGAGCTCAGCAATCCCAGTTGTGCCCCAAGTGTATGATCCCAAGGAACCTCAGTTGTGGTGGAAAGGGGAGCCCACCACAGATGTAAATCCTCTCTTGAAAACTTTGCAGGGCTTTGGGAGAACAGATTGTTATAAATGCTAAGCATCTCTTTATCCTTGCTGCCTACCTGTGAGTGACAAATTTGGGTAACCTGATTTGGTGTGTGAGTGCTCTATCTCACCAAACTCAAACTCTGGCAACAGGGTTTGTTCAAAACCTACTGTCAGACATACAAAATTTTGTACTCTGTTATTCAAGATTTTATACAAATTATACTATGTAAGATTGTTTATTACCAGTAAATTTGTTTGAAAAAATATTTTAATTATGAACCATTCCAAAAGTACTTCTACATGAAACAAGTGCATACCATGATAAACAAATACACATACTGCAAAAATAAAAGTATTAAATCAATTTCATTTTCTATGTATTGATACAGTTCCAAAATGAGAGAAGTTAATGCAATTCATGACAACATCAAGGTGCAAACAAATAGAACCACTCTAATTACCAGGAACTAGTTTCATTTTACTACAAATGCAAATAGTTAAAATTGTGATAGGATTTTTTAAATAAGAAATAAAAAGCTTTTAGCAAAGAATTTTTAAAAAAAGAAGTATTGCATACTGGGTAATAGTATAATTGGGTAGATTAACTACTGCTTCAAGAATCAATGTACAGGGACCAGCAGTTAGCATAATGGCTATGTCACTGGACTCCCATGTAGTCGACTGTGGTTCGAGTCCCGAACCTGGTGGCTTAAAACCCACGCCGGGTGCGTGTGCATGCGTGCCCAAGATCCCAAGAGGAGAATGGAGGAGAAGGAATTGCGGCGTGACCATCCCCCCTGGGGGGTGATTTCTCACTTTCTGTCTCTATGTCTCTCTCTGTCTGGTGAGCGCACGCGCCCTATAGCGAAAACCTCTGCAAAAAAAAAAAAAGAATCAACGTGCAATAGATAAACTTATGTCAGCCAGAAGAGTGATATCCAGTCATATAACACAGGGCTTTTTCCTTGGCCCTGCTTAGAGATATTTCTTTTTTTCTTTTTTTTTTTTTTTTTTTTTTTTTTTGGGGGGGTTTTTTTTTA
>NW_006159939.1:1126867-1160159 GCF_000334495.1 Tupaia belangeri chinensis | reverse complement strand
TGAGAGAGGTTTTTGCTATAGGGCGCATGCGCTCACCAGAAAGACAGAGAGAGACAGAGAGACAGAAAGTGAGAAATCACACCCCAGGGGGGATGGTCACGCCACACACCCTTCTCCTCCATTCTCCTCTCGGGATCTTGGGCATGCATGAACACACACCTGGCATGAGTTTCAGCCACCAGATCTGGAACTCGAACCATGGTCAATTATATGGGAGTCTAGCGACATAGCCATTATGCCAACTGCTGGTCCCAATATTTTCTTTTTTTTTTTTTTGAGAGAGAAATTTTTGCTATAAGGTGCAAGTGTTCACCAAAGAGACAGAGAGAGACAGAAAGTGAGAAATAAACCCCCCCAGGGGGGATGGTCATGCCACAAACCCTTCTCTTCCATTCTCCTGTTGGGATTTTGGGCACTCATGCACACGTGCCTGGTGAGTTTTAAGGCCCTGGTCTGGGACTTGAACTGTAGTCAACTACATGGAAGTCCAGTAACGTAACCATTATGCCATCTGTTTGTCCTGAAATAATTCTTGATGACATTTCCATCCCAGGAGATCTTTAGCCTACTCCCTTACCAGCACATGCAAGTCCTCAAAATCCTCACTTCCCTTTTCACACCCCAATTTTGAGCCAACCTCACAATTTAACTTCTATCAAGCACATTTTGTTCAAGAGTATTAACAAGATTATTCTATGTCTCAGTCTCCAACTAGCTACATAATTTTCAAGACCGGCAAATGATATCAACTTCACCTTCAAACTCACCTCTATCCACATTCCTTCTAATTTTCCTCTAGTATTAAAAGGTTCAATGTCCCTTTTATTCTACAATAAAGTCCCTCCACTTACGCTTTTAAATACATTCTTCCTATTTCTAAGATTTTGATCCATCGTATAGTGCTTCATCTCCTCTATTTTCAACCTCACACTCTTTACTGACTCTCTCTGCTAACTCCTAGTATATCCCAAGTACTTAAAAAAAGATATTTTAAAATAAAACAAAACAAAAAGCAAACAATCAAAAACTTCCCTTGCCCCTGATTGTAATTATTCGAGCTGCAATCAAGCTGTTTGGAAGAATAGTCTAAAATCATTTGTCTGCACTTCGTATCCTTCCATTCACTCATCCATTGGCTATAGTCCACTGTCTCCTAAAGGCACTCTATAAAAGATGATAATCAACTTGCCAGTTTCCAAATTCAGTAGATACTTCTTAGTCCTCAACTGACTTGACATTGCTGTCATTTGAGACCATTAGTCTCTTCATCCTGCATTCCCATGTCTTTGTTCCTGCTGGACTGTTTCTACTCGTCTCTTCTTTGGCCAATCCTTTTGAGATTTTGTCCGGTAATTTCTACTCTTTTGAGTATGCATGTTCTCCTCTTAAATCCCATGCTGTAAGTACCACAGCATGCTGAAATCTTTCAAATTCATAAATGTTTAATTTAGGTGATGGTAATCATTTTTAGACTCCTCTCATCCTGTCCATCTCCTTCACATGCCACCACCACTAATTTGGAGCTTAATTATTTGTCAGATGAAGCGATAACATACATAGTTAGCACACAATGCCACTTTTTAAACATTTTTATAATTCCCATAGGCAAATAGTCCTGTTTTTTAAGATAGAAAAATCTCTATATAAGAATCATCTCCTGCTGCTTGTCCCTGGACATCATGTTCTTCCTACCATTCCTTTCATTCTTCATGCTGTTTTACTTTTCAGTACTTTAATATGCTGTTCTTCCACTTGTAGTGCTTTTCTCTCCCTGTGGATCTGGTAAGTGTAAGCACAATTTTCAAGCGTCGGTTCCATTATTACTGCTATCAGAAAGTCTCTTGTGCCTCAGTGTTCTCCACGGAGCCTCAAGTATTCACTCCTTGTCTCACCCTACTGCATGTGCCTACCTCTATTACAATCTCTGCCATGGTGCTTTATTTACGTTTGGGTGTCTGTAACTTCTTCCCTCATTATACTGTGAGCACTTCAGAGACAGGAGCCATATATTATTTACTTTTGTATCTTTGGTGCCTAATGACTAGTAGGCACCCAATACAAGTTCATTAAATTAATGAATTAATGACAGAATAAGTATCCAAGAGGATGGAACTGTGGTGCAGGATTAAAAAGATATTTTGTAGTTTTATCAACAGTACTAGGGAGAAATGTTCACCTGTTTAAATATCCATTTTGTAAGACAAATAATAATGTGATTGACTGTATGGGAGAAAATTAAATGAAAAAAATAATAAAAGGAAAAATTTTTTTAAAAAAATGATCTGCAAGACTGACTCACATGGGAAGGTTCCAGGTTTGCATTTGGAAACCTTCCTGTGTGAGCCAGGAACACATCTCCCCATGACCCTGAGCTAGCTGAAGCTGGGGCTGGATCACAGTGTCAAGATGCTGTTGGCAGTGCTGTCTCTCCATCTCCCTTGCTCTTGGAAGAAAGGAATAAATAAACTTTAGGAAAAGAGTATTGGGACCAGCAGATGGTGTAATGGTTATGTCATGGACTCCCACTCGGTCGACGGGGTTCAAGTCCCAGACCCAGCAGCTTAAACTCACACTGGGCACATGTGTGTGCATGCCCAAGATCCTGAGAGGAGACTAGAGGAGAAGGAATTGCAGCATGGCCATCCCCCCAGGGGGTGATTTCTTGCTTTCTGTCTCTCTGTCTTTCTGGAAAGTACACACACCCTATAGCAAACAACCTCTCAAAAAAAAAAAAAAATTAAAATAAATAAATAAATAAATAATCAGGGACAGGCAGGTGGTGTGGTGATTAAAGGTGCTGGATTCTCACATGGCTGACCGTGGGTTGAGTCCTGGACCTGGCAGCTTGCTTTCTCATGTTCCCTTTCTCCCTCTGTTTCTCTCTAGTCAAATTAAAAAATAATAATAACAAATGGAATTAAATTAATAAATATTAAAATAAAAACAATCAAATAAAAAGAGTAACTATCAAAAATACCTTAAAGAAGTGATCAGAGGAGCCAGCTGGTGGCATGGTGGTTAAGGAAGCTGGATCCCATCTGGTCAACTGCCCAGTTTGAGTGCCAAATCGGTAGCTTGGAAAACAGTGGGCACATGTACATGTGTGCCCGAAATCCCAAGAGGAGAATGGAGGAGAACAATTGCAGCATGGTCATCTCCCCTGGGGGCTGTTTTCTCTCTCTCTGTCTCTCTCTCTCTCTCTCTCTCACTTTCTCTCCCTCCCTCTCTCTCTGTCTCTTTCTCCAGCAAGATCACATGCCCTATTGTAAAAATTTTAAAAAAAGGAGCAGTCAGAGTAAGAGAAATCACACTACAATCCACAAATATGTACAATTATATATCAAAAAATAATGAAAAGTAAAAGGATTAAAAACACAGCTTAGTCTATAAAGATTAATGCACTAGATTGTCAAGTGTCTGATAAGGACCTGCTTATTGATTCATAGAGAACCATCTTTTCAGTGTGTCTGCATAATGCAAGGAGAGAAAGGGGTCTCTTTCAACTTTATTAGATCACTGATTACATTCATAATGACTTCACCCCTATAATAATCACCCCCAAAGACTACTTCCTACTACCACCACTGTGGGGGGTTAGGATTTCAACCTATCAATTTGGGCAGAGGACAAAAGTATTCAGACTATAACATACATCTAAGCCAAAAGTTATCTGGACTGATTAATTTGAGGAAATAGTAACAGAAATGTGTGTGAAAAAGCCCTAGAAAATTTGAACATCAATCTTAATATTAGTCAAAACTATTATATAGTTACAACATACTACAGGTATATTTCCAAATATCTTTTTATTTATTTATGTATTTAGAGAGATTTTTGCTATAGGGCATGTGCACTCACCAGAGAAACAGAGATAGACTGAAAGACAGAATGTAAGAAATCACTCCCTTGGGAGATGGCCACACCGCAATCCCTTCTCCATTTCCTCCTTGGGAGTTTGGGCACTCACACACACACACCTTGGCATGAGTTTCAAGTCTCCAGGTCTGGGACTTAAACCGTAGTTGACTATGGGGGAGTTCAATACGTCAACCACCACAGCACACACTGGCCCAGCTCTCTTTTTGTATTGAATGTCACGTGTACAAATTCTGTTTCTCTTTCCACTGTAAACCTTTGCACAGCATATTATTAAGAGTAGTCAATTTTCAAGTGGTTTTATGTCTAAAAGCCATGACAAAGACAAATACAAGTCAGATTTGGAAAAACTTTATTCTATTTAACATTTTAAGAAAGGAAACTACATGAACCATGACTTCAATGCCCTTTCCCTGACACTCCTAGATAGGTTACCTGCATTATTTGGTTCTAGTCACTGAGTGAAAGAAACCACTGACACTTCTAATGCATGTCTAGAGTTAAATGACTATTTGTAAATCTAGTCCCACTGTCTTTTAGCAGACATGCCTTAGGGTTTGAAGCAAATTTGTTGAGGACAGTATTTTTATGCTTCCTTAAAAATTTTGCTCAATGACCATATTTCTAAGTTCAGAGAAGCACAGAAATCAAACTAATTATTAAGCAATTGCCTCTCACTTTGACCCGATAAACTCGTGCTTGCAATATTTTGCCAAAACATTTACGTATAATCTTGCTAAGTGCCAAAGTAATCAAAAATTGAACTTAAGACCCATTACTATTTTTTTTTTGAGAGATTTTTTTCCTATAGGGCGCGTGCGCTCGCCGGAAAGACAGAGAGACGGAGGGACAGAAAGTGAGAAATTACCCCCCAGAGGGGATGGCCACACCACAATCCCTTCTCCTCCATTCTCTTCTAGAGATCTTGGGCATGCACGCACACGTGCCCGGTGTGAGTTTAAGCTACCGGGTCCGAGACTTGAGCCACGGTCGACTACATGGGAGTCCAGCGACATAGCCATTACGCTAACTGCTGGTCCCAAAGACCTATCATTTATAAATACACTTGACTTGACTTTTCTTCACAAATACTATTGATAATAACAGCTAATATTTATTTAATGTTTACAATATTCTAGTCATTTTTCAAGCACGAAAAATAAAATAAAATGAATTCCTTTGGGTCAGCATGTGGTATAGACGTTGGGACAGCTGGATCCCACATGGCCAATTATGAAGTTCGAATTCTAGACCCAGCAACTTGAAAAGCATACTGTGTGAGTGCATGTGCATGTATGTGCATGCCCAAAATATCTAGAGAGGAGAAAGGAGGAGAAGGGATTACAGCATGGCCATCCCTCCCTGGGGATGATTTCTCACTTACCCTCTCTCTTTCTCTCTGCCTCTCTCTGGCAAGTACACATGCCAAATAACAAAACTAAAAAAATAAAAATAAAATCCTATAAGGTAGGACTGTTACTACCCTTTTCAGATGAGAAAATTGAAGCACACAGAGGTTAAGAAACTTGTCCAACATCACACAGCAGGTAAGCAGCTGAACTTAGATAGGAAATCAGAGTGCCTGGACCCAGATCCTTATTTTTAATCACTTAATTACAGAAAAAATACATGAGAATTGATCATTTAAGGGGGAGAAACTTATAATTAACACAGCACATTAAGTGAAATTTTTCTTTTTAAATTTTTTTTCGATTTATGTATTTATTTTTATTCATTCACGATATAGTCAAGGATATAACAAAAAATAAATTACAAATCAATTAGCTTGAAATTATTAGGATGAATAGAAACATCATCATGCATACTTTAATCCTAATAACCACATATAATTAAACCAATTTGTGAAACAGGTAAAAATGTTATCAATCTCTATTAAAACTTGCCACTTGTGTAAGTATATAGTGTGTGTTTATGTGTGTGTGTATCTATCAATATAGATATAAATATAGATATAAATAAATCCTGAACATATATAAAAGGAAAACAAACTTTTGATAGAGGAAAATAATCAGTAACAGCGTCTTTAGAGACCATTTGTAGGCACTAGCTATAGAATCAAGACAAATGTCTAGATCCCTTAATTTAAAATAAATTCAAATTTTATTTGAAAATAAAATGACTTCGAAGCGATGAAAAAATGATATACTCTAAGACAGTCAAAACTACCATAATGGCCAACAAAATGGATATTTTTTTCATATGAAGACAGATTCTTGGGAACCAGCAGTTAGCGTAATGGCTATGTCGCTGGACTCCCACGTAGTCGACCGTGGTTCGCGTCTCGGACCCGGTGGCTTAAATCTCACGCTGGGCACGTGTGCGTGCGTGCCCAAGATCCCGAGAGGAGAATGGAGGAGAAGGGATTGCGGCGTGACCATCCCCCCTGGGGGGTGATTTCTCGCTTTCTGTCTCTATGTCTCTCTCTGTCTGTCTGGCGAGCGCACGCGCCCTATAGCGAAAACCTCTCAAAAAAAAAAAAAAATAGTAAAAAAAAAAAAAAAAAAAAAAGAATGATTCTTATGTTGCCAAAACTTGAAGAAAACATTTGTTTTACTGGGTCATTGTGAAATAAACTTTGCATACAAGTCAACAAGGCATTTTTGTATGATGTTCTATTTTCTAGGAGTGAGCTCTATACTTTTCTGGGTTAGAAACCCCAGATGAATGAGCATTAAATTGGCCTTTGATCCAGGAAATAAATCCTACCATAGTATAATATGTGACTAAAAATTTGAAGATCCTGTCTTCCATTTAAGTCCCTCAAAACCATTTCCCATTAAATTGCCTGAATAAATAATTCCATTTCAACACCCTCAGTTACAAAGCCAACTTCTTAAAAGCAAGAAAGTATCAGTAATTCAGGTAGCATGACATTAATGTTAGATCACTACATGCTGATATGACTACATTGACAAGAAATGTATATATATATATATATAGTACATACACATATATCCACATACAAAAAACTCCATACCTTCACCTTGGAAAGACATCTTATTCTATCAGTTTCAATTCTTTTCTCAGTTTCTCCCATGTTGCTCTTCTGAGTGTTCCAAGGTATTTATGTTTTAAATCTTGATATGTCTTAGTTCTGCTCTTTTAAGAAAACAAAAATATATTAAATTACTGACAAAATCATAAGTTGTCATTCTTTCAAAAAAAATACTCAATCTAATTCACAAATTGGAATCCACTGTATCACAAAAATACCTGCAAAATGTTTGATTAGGATCTAGAAAATAATGGAGTTAAAGAAAATTTAGCTGTTGGTTTTCTATTGAAAAATTAGCTCAAATAACTTTAGCTACTCCTTAGTGAGATTAAAGATCGTTACAATCCCCTTACAAAATAATGACTACGTGGCTAAAACAAGCTCTTTCTTTTATTTAGCCAAAACAAATAGAACCAAAGTGACTTCTTGGACTTACATGAAAATTGCTGCTTTTAAGAACGCACAAACTTTGATTTGTGTTTATGTTCAAAATCTGCTTCAGCAAGCCTTCCAAGACACAAAAATCTCTATTTGGCCAGGTTCCTTCTTCAAGTTCTTTGCATTCCAAAACTTCCCTGGAGTCTCAGGAAGGGAAACACTTACTGGGGGACTGCTGATTCATGGAAACCTGGGGAGACATGGAATTTTAATCATGAAAATAGCCTAAGTAAAAATAATAAATAATTCTATGATCTGGAAAAGAGTCCTGCAATTTCAAGTTAAGATGTAAGATTTAGAAGACCAATAATATAAACAGAGCTATATATATAGTAGGTTGTCATGGATGTGTATCTGTATGTGTATGTACTATTTAGTCATTTATTTTTATAGGTAGGACAAAAAAAAAATGACTTAAGCACTATTAAATTTTATTAACTCTTTGCCAAATATTTTGTCTATTTTGTTTCTTGAAACTAATACAACATTTTGTACCCAAAGTAAAATAGTTCACTTTGATGATACTTATTCTAGTAAATCTATTTCAATTGCCAGATGGTATTTTAACAGTATCCTCTGCATTAAATTATTAAAATCTTATGAACAATATCAATTCAATAAATGATCCTTGAATGGCACTGATTTTTAAATACCCAAGTGCTTTACCTCTTCAAATATGCTAAATCTTAAACATGTGCAAATCATTATCTTACAAATACAACAAATATTTATTGAAAATCTACTGTGTGGCAGTCATTGTGCTAAACACTCAAATTCAATAGGAAACAATACAGGTATAGCTGTCCAATAGGAAAATATTGTATATAGGTATACAATACACTACTACAAGTATAGCTGTCCTATACTTAGAGAAGTATAACTCTCCATGGAAGGTATTTTGGACAAAGACCCAAAGCACTTCTTTTATTGGCATAGATAACTTTAGGGACCAGCAGTTGGCATAATGACTATGTTGCTGGACTCCCACATAGTTGACCACGGTTCAAGTCCCGGACCTGGTGGCTTAAAACTCACGCTGGGTGCGTGTGCATGCATGCCCAAGATCCCAAGAGGAGAATGGAGGAGAATGGATTGCAGCATGGCCATCCCCCCGAGGGGTGATTTCTTACTTTCTGTCTCTCTGTCTCAGTCTGTCTTTTTGGCAAGCACACATAACCTGTAGCAAAAAAACCTCTCAAAAAAAAAAAAAAAAGAGACAACTTTAAATAAAATGATGTAGAATAGAACCAAAGAGTATATGAGAAAATACAACTTGTTTGGTATGTAAGTGGTGAAAAAATCTAGAGCTTATGGGTACAAGTTATAGAGACACCCTTGATGATTCTTAATGGCCATACAAATGAACCTATTCTTTCTTTTTTAAGAATTATTTACTTAATTTTACTTAGCATTATTGCTATTATTTTAATTTGCTATAGGCCACTTGCTCTCACCTGAGAAAGACAGAGAGAGAGCAGGAAAGTGAGAAAGCAAGACAACAGGTTGAGGACATGAGTCATAGTCAACCATGTGGGAGGCTAGTGCCTTAACCACCATGCCACCTGTGGCCCCCAAATGAACCTACTCTGAAATTCCCCACATAAAATTCCAAATCACCTTACTTGTAAATGCAAGCATATAACACTGGTTTGGGAAAAACCAATACAATGGGATAACTTCAAAATTAGATAATTTTTGAAAACAGTAGATACTGTTATGGTTTAATCATATACCAGACATGGTTTGGCAACAAACTCTCAGGTGCACTTGGTCCTCTCTTCTCATGCTTTCAGAGACCAAGAACCTATTTTCTCTCCTGTCTTATTTCCTTGTATACCTCTTTACCAGTATCTGAGCCCAGTATAGTCACCCTATCAAACAATATGAGAGAAAACGTTTTCTCTTCTACGTCAAAGTTGTCTTCACTTTATAGTGGCTGAAAACATGGCCATTATAAGTGCTTATTTTTCATATGTAGTCGGGAGGGCATAGAAGCTGGAGTTAGTGCTCCAGAAAATCTCCATCTGGGAGGATTCTGTAGTTCCTTCCAAAAATTGTGACACCAAATAAGAATCTGGATTAGGCTTTGTCACCATGCCCTAAAGTTTTGTTTCAAAATGTTTATACCGTATTAAGAGAAGGTTTTTCTATTTTTTATTTTTTTTAGAGGTTTTTGCTATAGAGTACGTGCACTCACCAGAAAGAGAGACAGAAAACGAGAACTCACCCCCCCATGGGGGATGGCTATGCCGCAATCCCTTCTCCTCCATTCTCCTCTTGGGATCTTGGGCACACACGCACATGTGCCCAACATGTGTTTAAGCCACTGGGTCCAGGACTTGAACTGCAATCGACTACTTGGGAGTCCAGTGAAAAGTTTTGTTTCAAAATGTTTATACCGTATTAAGAGAAGGTTTTTCTATTTTTTATTTTTTTTAGAGGTTTTTGCTATAGAGTACGTGCACTCACCAGAAAGAGAGACAGAAAACGAGAACTCACCCCCCCATGGGGGATGGCTATGCCGCAATCCCTTCTCCTCCATTCTCCTCTTGGGATCTTGGGCACACACGCACATGTGCCCAACATGTGTTTAAGCCACTGGGTCCAGGACTTGAACTGCGATTGACTACATGGAAGTCCAGTGACATAGCCATTACACCAACTGCTGGTCCCAAGAGAAGTTTTATAAACAATCGACTAAGATAAGAAGTAGTATTTAAAACTAAGCACTTAGAAAGAAATATGTGATTAACCCTAAACTTTCCCTAATTTGCCAGCTGATACAGTAAAAACATTTTTATCTTTTCAGATCTTTTGAAAACATTCAGAATAATTAAATGAATAAACATAATCTAGTCCATGTATTCAACCAAATTCATAAAATCCAATAGTTAAGGTCACAGTCACAACTGAGACTTTGGCTCCAAATCAGGGAATGTGTGTATTGTTTCTTCATATTCCCAAGGGAGGACAAGTGCCAGGCATGTGAACAGTTCCCTTTTGTTAGCACAGTGTTGTTTACTCCACGACTTCGGCTCCTGGAACCACAGAGTGGTCCCAACAAATCCCTATCAATCATCACTGCTAATGAAAATGACTGGCTGAAGTCTTACTAAATAGAGAATCACTTAATTTCTCTAACTTACTTATTTCTCTTCATTTCTCTTCTCAGCATTCGAATGGGAACAGGTAATGCTTCAATATGTTCTTTCATGCAAATGTAGTTGAGCTTCTTTCATGCCTACCGGTCACAGATTCTGGGTTGTTTTATTTTGGTTAAGAACACATAATCAGAAATCTATTCTCTTAACACATTTTTCATGTGCCGTGTAGAATAACCAGTTATATATACATGTTGTACAGCAGACCCTAGAACATGATCATGTCGCACGACTGAAACTCTACACCCACTCATCACCAGCACTGTAGTTTTTGATACTCCTTGGTTGCCAGACCCTAATGACATGTCTCGATAATAAGAGAATACATTTTTTTAAAAAAACAGAACAAATAAATAGTCTTGTGTGTGCTCTTTCCCCAATCTTAAGTATTTTGGCACCATTTGTAATTATTAGAAATCAGCTAGGGAAAAAAAAAAAGCATGCATTTCATTTCGCATTATCCTATACTATTGAATTAAAATAAAGGCTTTGCTTTAACATGGCAAAGCTGGTAGTACATACATGAAGAAGACTTAGGAGACCATCTTTTCTCTGGAGAAAAAATAAATGAGTCACACCAGCAAAAATATTAAGCAAATCACTATTTCGAGGATTTCTAAAAGGCTCTGAGCTCTTTGAAAAAAGAACAGCCTCTTGGGTGATATTCAGCTGAAACAATTCCAGCCAATACCAGGCCAAGCAAGTACATGTCAATGAAGTATGTGTAGAATCAACAATGACTTTTTATATGATGCCTACTACATTATTTTATTTCTATCCTTCATTTTTGTCAGTAATCAAAGAATAAGTTAATGGATTCTGCAAATCTGCCTTTTAAAATAGACATTATTTCACTTTCTACATCCAGAGGGATTTCTAAGTCTACATCACTGTAGGAAAAACCAGGGGAGAAACTTAACTGGACCAGCAAATATTGTCCATACATAGGATTTCACCGTGCAATGCAAAAACTGGAACTCATATTTAATTTATGCCAAGTAAATAATGTGTCTCAAAGAGACAAGACTGTATCTGTTTATAAAGCTCCCCCCAAAAAACTCAAAATCTAATAAAATGCTTAGATTCTTTTCCCAACCCATTTACTTACATAGTTTTTCATTCACATTAATGGATGTTGGGAGGCAATGAGATATAGACTAAACATCAGATCTTGGAATCCAGTTAGCCTGGGTTTAATCCCAGATGAGCTATGGGTTTTCTTTTCTTTTCTTTTTTTTTTTTTTAAGGTTTTTTTTTTTCCTATAGGGCACGTGCACTTGCCAGAAAGACAGAGACAGAAAGACAGAAAGCAAGAAATCATCCCCCAGGGAGGAGGGTCACACCACGATCCCTTCTCCTCCCTTCTCTCAGGATCTTGGGCACACACACACAAGCCCAGTGTGAGTTTAAACCACCAGGTCCAGGATTCAAACTGTGGTTGACTACATGGGAGTCCAGCAACATAGCCATTATGCTAACTACTAGTCCCTAGCCATGTTTTTTCAACACTTAGAGTGACTATTTTATTCCAGCCAATGTACTAAAAGTCTTAAGTAAATTTTGTAACTCGAACTTCCTAATAATATTGAAAGGTAGGCAGAGATATTTCAACATCATAGATAAGGAAAAATAGACTCATTCAGTGGCAGTAATGATTTTTCATTCATTCCAGAAATATTTATTAAGATTCTTCTGCATTTAGTTCTTTGTACTAATGTGGAGAGACAAAGATGTTCACAGGACGATTAAGCCTTAACAGAAAATAGTGAAGTAGTCCTGAATCCAGTTTTCTCACAGTGTAAACTTGCATTTGCTATGTCTTTGTGAACGGATGTAACAAGAAATCTCTAGAAATTTGTGGAAAGAAACTTGAGGAATGTCACTATATTGCTGCAAGTTATTTATTATATAAAGTATTGTAAATAGAACAGTGTTAAAAATGTGGCTTTTTTTTTTTTAAGGTTTCTTTTTTGCCACAGGGTACTTGTGCTCACCAGAGAGGGAGGCAAAGTGAGAAATCATCCCCCAGGGTGGCTGCCCACATTCTTCCTGGGATTTGGGGTGCACATGCATAGGTGCCAGGCACGATTTTCAAGATGCCATGTCCAGTACTCCAACCATGATCGGCCATGTGAGAATCCAGCACTTTAACCACCAAGGATCTTGCTGGTCCTAAAAATGACTGTTTTCAGTGGTAACCATTATGACTTTTGTTCATGATCAGAATCAAATTGGAGTTACTTATATTGGTACTATTAAGTTTTCGGGTTTGGGTAGTAATCATTCCTTAACCTAAAGTGTAGATGTCTCCTGAATTAAGGCAGGTCAGAAGACTATAATGGTAGAATGAAATTAGCATAACTAAAAACTTTCAAAAAGCTGCTTCCTAATAGGAATTCATTCACTGAAAATGACAGGATTATACCATTATTTTTACATGAGTACTACTTCCAAATGAGATCTAGTGCCAAATTTTCTGATTTACACACTTTAAGAACAGATTTTCTTCCAGCTCGAGGTCATTTAAGAGTTGCTAACACAGTGGCAGTGTTAGATAAAGATGTTATCTACAAGGTAGATACTGTTTGATACTCAAAACATTTTCTATTTTGTTTAAATACAATGTACTTGATTATATATTTTAAGTGTTTTAGGTGAAAAGTACTTTTACATTGTATAAGGTAAACATGTAAATTATTCAAGTTTAAAGCTGTTTGACTTTTTTAAATGACATTCTTACTGATTTTTTCTTGCTCTAAGTTGGACACACAGTGATAGTAAGATTCACTGTTGACATAGTGTAAATTATATATAGCTTAGAACTATAACTGACATCGGGACCAGTGATTAGCGGAATGGCTATGTCACTGAACTCCCATGTAGTCGACCACAGTTCAAGTCCCGGACCCAGTGACTTGAATTCATGCCGGGCAAGTGTGCCTGTGTGCCCAAGATCCTGAGAGGAAAATGGAGAAGGGATTGTGGCATGGCCAACCCCCTGGGGGGTGATTTCTCGCTTTCCGTCTCTCTCTACCTGGCAAGCATATGTGCCCTATAGCAAAAACCTCTCAAAAAAAAAAAAGAAAGAAAAGAAAGAAAAGAAAAGAAATATAACTGGTATCTCATTTTGAGAATTAACAAGAATTTATGTTTTCTACTGTGCAATACCTTATGGGAAGCAATGACCTTTGGGAAAGTGTATTCACTGATTCTAGGCCATGTTCTTTTTTTCTTTTTGGAGAGGTTTTTGCTATAGGGTGTGTGTGCTCGCCAGAAAGACATAGAGAGACAGAAAGCAAGAAATCACTCCCACTCGTGGGGATGGCCACGCAGCAATCCCTTCTCCTCTATCTTCCTCTCTGCCCAGCGTGAGTAAGCCACTGGGTCCGGGACTCGAACTGCATTCGACTACATGGGAGTCCAGCAACATAGCCATTACACCAACTGCTGGTCCTATGTATAAATATTTAAATAAACACATATAGTTGAGTTAATTTCTTTTTAAAAAAAGAAAGACTCTACTGCATTCCAAACACAATATTTGGTGCTAAGAATACAACAGTGATAACATATGTGCTTACTCTCAAGTGGTCTTTTGAGTTATTGGAAGAGATAATTAAACAATGATAATAGGGCTAAAATGCAGGCAATGAGCTAAGAAATAGGAAGAGGAGATTAATGAAAACTATTCATTTGGACTTTCATTTTGGTACAGCAGAGTAGTTTAAATACTTGGGCTTGAAAGTTAGCACCATAGGTCTGAAAGCCTCCTTTTAACTAGTTGTGAATTTTTGTACAAGTCACTTTATCTCCAAAATGGAGACGGTATCATTGTGAAGGTCCAGATAAGAAAATAGCGCTCATGACAGGTTATATTTTAATACAGGAATTTAACATGGGAAGCTACTTTAAACGGTATCAGAAGAGTTCAAGCACCAAACAGGATGGTGGTGGTGGATAGATATAGCCTGGAGATTTATAACAGTGGGAAATCACTCCCACTCTGTGTCTGAAGGGAAACAGCTGGGGAAAAAAAAAATCAAAACCTAAATTACCAAAAAAAAAAACAAACAAAAACAATTACAGAATCGACACAAAAAGCCTCAGCCCCCTACATAAAAACGAATTAACTGTCTAACTCAAAAAGCCAAACAACTTACCAAAAAAAAAAAAAAAAATTACCAGTTACAGCCCCCTACTATTTCTGGCCCTGCTAAGTATTATAGCCACTCAAATTTAAGTGCACTCCCCAATACACATCAAAATAAAACATAGTAAGCCTATATTCCAAATCCTCCCATATTACATCCAGTCACTTAAAAAAGAAATCCAAAAATTAAAATATTCACAAGTAATTCAAGTCAACTAAAAAAAAAAAAAAAACTCTGCTAATAACCTTAACAATCAGTGAGTAAAATTTAACTATTCAACCTCCTATTTGTCTTTTCTTCACACAAAACTCTTGTATACAAATTATTTAAAAAGTAAAAAAAGCCCATATACAATTCTATAACAAAACCCACACACATTAAATTGCATTACTTTTACAACATACCACCTTTAAAAATAAATCCTTTTCTGACATTACCATATTTCCACTTCATGCCCAACATTGTCGTTCCATTTAAATTTAATTCTAAAAAACCATTGCCCTACCTAAATTTTATATTATTACATTTCACCAGTCAAAATTACCTCTCACAACACCAAATTTATAACTAGTCTTATTCTAAGCAACCTATTACGAAAAAAAAATTATTTCTAGTATCTTAACAACCCCTAATAGCCACCAACAACAAAAAAAAAACTTTAGAAAATTGCCATGGTTCTTAATCACTCCAAAATTTTATCCAGTAAAAACTCACAATTTCCCCCTCAAACGTTTAAGCTTCAAGTGTTACGCAAAATCCTCAGTCAATTAACTAAACCAAAAAAAATTTAGAAACAGTCATTTTCAAAATTCTCACTACAATCAGTTGTAATTGCCTCCCTAACAACACTGGCAGTCACTTTAAGTCACAAACTCATGCCGCCATTTTTGTCAATACTCTCACTCATATAATACTGCTCATATAATAAACACCCAATCAAATATTAATAAATATATTACTATCCATTTACAAAAACTTAAAACTACTATAAATAACCTAAAAAATGTTTAAAATACAATTACAAAGTCTTAAAATGTCATACATCTCAACATATCAATATAACTCCTTTGCCATATGACAGACATTAAAACTAAACTTCTATTCAAAACCGTCTCCATAAAATATAGTCTTTAACAATATTTCTATAAATATAAAACATCTTCATAAACAAATCATAGTTACAAAATAATTTTCTACCTTTATTTAATTCTTCTAATTTTGCCTCTAATGTTTTAAATCAACTTAAAGATGCTACTCTTTATAACATACTTTATCACTCCTTATAGTATTCCTTAAAAATAATTATATCAATAATCTTACTTATATTTATTTTTCTACTAGTCTACAAAATCACCCAACAAAAACTCCATACAACAACCATCCAACTCCACAAACTCGAATTTAAAAAAAAAAAAAAAGTGGAGGGCAGTCAATCTGCGAAAACAAGGTGTGACCTTTGGACACATGCAGAAGCGTCCATGTGAGCTACTCTAGCAATGGCTATTGAGAAGTATTGACATACGAAAGCGCTATCTGCCTATTATCATTTATCTTCCTGTTGTTGTCAATACCTGATAGCCAATACCGCTGGGAAGTATGAAGCTAAAGTAAGCTAGATGTGCATATCAGATTCTCCCTCCATAAAAATCAGGGAAATCACATGGTGCCAGCAGTTTTCAGACAATTAACATCCCAGAACAACTGGCTTTGCATTCCATTTCCTTTGCATTCCACTTCCTCTTCCCCCATCTTCTACCCTTTAAAAGAATAAACCTGGAGCCGGTTCTGGGTCACCGTTTCTCTATCAGAGAAGCGAGGCCCACCCAATCCTCTTTTTTCTATACTTGTGTGTCTTTGTGTGTTTGTTATTGCATCTATTTCTAAGCTACAGCCTTTCCCACTCAGAAAAAAGTGTTCAGCCAACCTGGTCCAGCACTTGAGACCTTGAAAACACAAAGCCACTGTCAACTAGTGCTTTAAGTATGGAGGTGGGGAATGTACTGACTTTTTCTTCCTCACAGCCCCAATTTCACACCAATACTTCTCCTAGACACACCTAACAGAAAGTCAGATTACAAGAGAGCCTGGGAAACTTCCATTTTTAGAAATAGTCCCCTGGGATATAGACAGGGAGGGTCAGAAGATGGGAAAGAATAGAGGTGAGACCAGAAAAACAAATAACCAACACAACCAAAATTGTGGCTGTAAAATTAAACAAGACAGTATGTCTTAAATGTATGCAAAACTAGCACACGACCAACAGTGAAGATGAACTATCCAAATTAGTGGGTACTATACTTTAGTTCTCAATGTTGTTTTTATTTTCAGTAATAAAAGATTCAGGAGACAACTATTACATAATTAGGCAGCTCCCGGCTTTACACGCATACACATTGCAATCTCTAAATAATCCCCAATAAGATGTTATTCTGTCACCAAAGCAACTGATTTTTAAATAACTCAAAAACATTAATTAATCACATTTGTATCATGTAACCACAGTCATAGTCACCAGTGCTTTACATGTAAGGAATACCCAGTTTGTGTATGTAGGTTGTATGTGTGGGCAAAATGGCCAAAGAGCTGTGTTGATAGTACATGTGTAGTCTTGGTTACCATGAAGTGGCATGTTAGAATATTTAAATAATCAGAGCAAAACAGTACATAAAATAAAATAGTAAAGCTTTTCTATGGTAAAAGGAAATAATGATAATATTATTATTCTTCATTCTCATTATTTTTTTCTACGTAGACGGCGTTTCACCAGCTTCACACTCCTTCCATACCTCCATGCCTTCGCCTACTCCATGGCTGAAAGCTGAGGTGATCCAGTGACCTAATGGGGAAGTTAGTTGTCTGCAGATTACTTACTGGAATCTTCAGAACAGAAATAAACCACATTACCGAATATCACCTTATTTGGTGCTAAGTGATATTTTGAGTTTCATCTACCATACTCATCTGTCTTATTTCTCAATGGATATGCAATTCCAATGGAAAAGGAAAGCTAGTATTTATGGAACACCCTCAAAGACCTCAACATACAAGAGAAATATGAAGAAGCAGCTTTTCCAAAAAAGAAAAAGATTGGCAAAATACAAATTGTAATATATTTACAATGTAATATCATTTTTGTAAAACTATAGGTAATTGGAGATAATTAAAATAGAAACATTATATACCATTGTCTATATTCTCAGCAGTCTGTCCTAAGAGCCTTATAAATGTCAATCTATTTAATTCTTATAAAACCCTATGGCATAAGGTCTATTATCCAACTTTAAAGATATAGAATTTAAAACACAGAGGGATCAAGTGACTTGCACAAAGTCACACAGCCTGTGATAGGCAGATCCAGGATTCAGAACCAGAAAGTCTGGCCCTGGACAATCAACAACTACCCTAAGCTATTTTTCCAACATATGTAGGGTGTCTGTGTGTGTGTCCATTGATGTGTTCAGTTAAAAACAAACAAACATAGACTTAAGCCAGAATCTTCTTTTTTTCCCCAAAGGATCAATCACTTACTGGTAATATATAGAGAGAAAGTAAGAAAACACTCTCTATAGGGAACATAGCAATTTCTTCTCCATTTCTCCTACCTTTCAGGATTTCAAGCATGCATACACATATGGCTGGAATGTTTTTCAAGCTGCCAGGTCTGACTCAAATCACGCAGTTGGCCAAGTAGGATCCAGTGACTGTAACCACCACACCATTGACTGATTCCTAAACTAGAGCTTAAAAGTTGTTAGTTATCTCAGGGCCAGCAGGTAGCATGGAAGTTAAGGCACTGGATCCCACATGGCCAACTCCATGGTTCAAGGCCCAGACTCAGTGGTTTAAAAATTATGTATATATGTATCATGTCAAGAATCTTGAGATTGAAGGAAAAGGGATTACCCGTGCCCAGCGTGAATTTACGCTGCCAATGGGGGCTCAAACTGTGGTTGACTCCATGGATGTCTAGCAATGTAATCATTTCATCATCTGCTGGTCCCAAAACTTATTCCTTTAAAATATACTTAGTGAGAGCTCCCCTCCTCCTTGCCAGCAAGAACAGCTCTCAGCTCTCAAGCAGAGCTCACTTTCATCTGCAGCTCTCTGCCCAGTCAGGGAAACTGAAGCAGGGCCAGCCATTGGCTCCAGATTGAGCCCCAATTTCCTTTTTCAGAGCCCCCCTCCCACCACATCAGCAAGTTAAGCTGGTTTTTTTTTCATTCTTTCTTTTGCTGATTCTTTACTTCTCCTTACCCCATAGGGCAGCTCTCAGCTCTCAACCAGAGTCCAATTCCATCTGCAGCCTCCCTAAAATTTTTTTCCTCTTTCATATTTCTTTCTTCCCTCTTATATCATCATCCTGTCTTGATCATCTATCCACCCAGAGGGACTAGACAGGTCTAGAATCATAGTTTTCAAATATCCTAGCATCGTGAGGCTCCCTGAGATCCTCGCTCCATACTGAACCTACTGCAAAAAAGGAGAAACTGCTCTTCAGAACCTGAATAGAAAACCCCTCCCATGGGGACCACATTGCTAAACACGGCAGAAGAGAGACTTTGTCACAGAAGCAATCCACAGCAAAAGGGAAGCAAACTAGATTCCAGTGTTAGAAACATTCTCCAAAAAGTTATCCAAAAGTGAATACACTACCCAATGGCTAGAAGTCTCAGAAGAGCCTTAAGTTTGAAAAAAATGGAAATATGTCTCCACCAAAAGAGTACAATAACTCTACTCCACCTCTTTGAAAAACAGAAGTTACTAAAAATGTCAGAGAAAGAATTCAGAACATTCATAGTGACAAAACCCTCTGAGTTGGAATAAAAAAGAGACAACAAATTCCAGGAGATGAGAAAGTCCTTCCACAATTTGAAAGACGAAATGGATGCCATAAGAAAGATCAAATGAAACTATTAGAGGTGAAGTCTGTAATACAGGAAATCTAAATCTCTCTCAAAAGTATTAAAAGCCTATTAGACCATGCTGAAGATAAAATCTCAGACGTAGATGACAAAACCTCTGACCTAGAAAAAAACTACCTAATAGACCAGCAGTTGGTGTAATGGCTATGTCGCTAGACTCCCATGTAGTCAACCGCAGTTCAAGTCCTGGACCTGGTGGCTTAAACACATGCCAGGTGCATGTGCTTGCATGCACAATATCCCAAGAGGAGAAAGAACGAGAGGGATTGTGGCCATCTCCCCTGGGGGGGGGGTGATTTCTCACTTTATGTCTTTTTGTCTCTCTCTTTCTGGCAAAAGCATGTGCCCTATAGCAAAAACTTCTCAAAAAAAAGAAGAAAAAAGGAAAGAAAAAAAAATACCAAAAAGATAGAAAAAAATAACAAAACAAAAATAAAATGAGGTTAATATATGAGAAATACTGGATTCATTAAACATATATACATCCGAATAATTGGTATCCAAAAATTTGAAGAACCTAATAAGGGCATTGAAAACTTATTCCATGAAATCCCAGAAGAAAACTTTCCAAATCTAGAGAAGCACTCAAACATCCAGACCCAAGAAATACAAAGAGACCCCAAGTAGAATCAATCCAAGAAGATCCTTTCTACAGCACATCTTAGCCAGATTGGCCAAAACCACAAATAAAGACAAGATACTAAAACTGTCAAGAGAAAAATGTCAAGTGACTTACAACAATTATCCCATCAGGCTAACACCAGACCTTTCAATGAAATCAATTCAAGCAAGGAAAGAATGGGAAGATATATTGAAAGTGTTAAGAGAGAAACAATTTCAAGCAAGATTATTATATCCAGCAAGATTTTTCTTCATATGGAAAAAAGATTAAAATCTTCTCAAATGACACCTGAAAGAATTTACCAACGTCAGACCAGCTCTTCAAGAAATTCTGAAGAGAGTCCTGTTCCAGAAAAACTAAAAAATGAACAGACAGAAATAAGAGAATAAAGACAACCAAGACAATTGCCAACTTAAAGGTAGGGACAAGTCCAGAAATATCGAATAACACTGAATATTAATGGATTAAATTCTCCAATCAAGAGAAAGACTGGCTGAATGGATTAAAAAATAAATAAAAAATAAAAAACAGAAACACTTTATCTGTTGCCTACAAGAAATGCACCTCATGGATAAAGACATAAAAAACTAAAGTGACTAAAAGTAAAGGACCGGAAACAAGTATTCCATGCAAATGGGAACCAAGAAGGAGTTAGAGTCACAATACCAATTTCTGACAAAATAGGCTTTAAAATAAAAACTGTAGGAAAAGACAAAGAAGGGCATTATATAATAGGAAAAGGGCTAATCCATCAAGAAGATATAACACTTATAAATACCTTTGCATCTAACTCAGGAGCACTCAAATACATGAAGGAAAGAATCTTAGATCTAAATGGAGAGATAGACTGAATACATGAATTATTGAGACCTCAAAACCCCACTATCTCCTTTGGATAAGATCATCTAGAAAAAAAAAATAAGCAAAGAGATAAAGGATCTAAATACCATGAATCAAATGGACTTAACAGACATCTATAGAACCTTCCACCCAAAAGCCATGAGATATACTTTTTTTCTCATCCCCACATGGAACCTATTCAAAGAGTGACCACATGATAGGGCACAGGGCAAGCCTTTATAGATTCAAAGGCATAGAAACTATATCCAGCATCTTCTCCAACCATGATAGAAATAAACTTGTTATGAATTTCAGGGAAAAAATCCTCAAAAGTACACAAATACATGGGAACTAAATAACCTACTCCTGAATGACTTCACAACTACTGAAGAAATAAAGACTGAAATAAAAATACCCATGGAAGCAAATTATAATGAATACATGAGTTTCCATAATCTTTGGGACATTGCAGAAGTAGTCATAAGAGGGAAATTCATAGCAGTCAGTGCACATAAGAAGAAGATAGAAAGAAGGAGAATGGACAACCTAACATCATTCCTAAGAGAACTGGAAAAGCAGCAACCAAAATATCCAAAAAAGCTCTAGGAGAAAAGAAATAATAAAGATTTGAGCAGAAATAAATGAAATAGAAAATAAACAAACTATACAGAAAATAAATGAAAGTAAAAGCTGGTTCTTTGAAAATATAAACAAAATTGAAACACCATAGCTAGACTAATTAAGAAGAGCAAAAGGAACCAGTTAAATCAAATTCACAATGAAGTAGGCAATATACCAACAGACATAATAGAAATACAAAAAGTCATTAGAGGATACTATGGACAATGATAGGCCTACAAACAAGAAAACCTGGATGAGATGGAAAAATTCCTGGACAAATGTATTCTATCAAGATTGAGTCAGGAGAACATAGAAAGTCTGAATAGGCCCGTTGCAAGTCATGAGGTTGAATCAGTAAAAAATAACCTCCCAACAAAGAAAATCCCTAGTCTTGATGGCTTCACCTCTGAATTCTACAAAACTTTTTTTTTTTCAGATGTTTTGTTACAGTGTATGTGTGCTTGTGAAAAACACAGAGAGAGACAGAGACAGAAAGCAAGAAATCACCCTCCCAGGGGGATGGTCACACCACATTCCCTTCTCCTCCATTCTCTTATGGGGATCGTGGGCACCCACACACACATGCCCAGAGTAAGTTTAAGCCACCAGGTCTGGGACTCGAACTGCGGTCAACTACATGGGAGTCCAGCAACAAAGCCATTATGCTAACTGCTGGTCCCCATCTAGAAAAATTTTAAAGAAATGTTAACCCCCATTCTACCCAAGTTATTTCTAAAGACCCAAAAGGATAGAACTCTCCCAAATTCACTCTATTAATCCTCCATCACCCTTGTCCTTAAAACAGACAAGGACATGACAAGGAAGAAAACTATAGACCAATATCTCTGAGGAATATAGACACAAAAATTCTCAACAAGATACTAGCAAATCATATCCAACAATATATAAAAAAGATTATACATCACGAGCAGGTAGGCTTTATTCCTGGGAAGGAAGGATGGTTCAACATATGCAAAACCATAAAAGTAATACACCATATTGACAGAAAGAAAGATAAAATCCATATGAGCATACAGAAAAAGCATTTGATAAAATGCAACATCGTTTCACAATCAAGACTCTCAGCAATATTGGCATAAAAGGGTTATTCCTCAACACAATAAAAGCTATCCATGAAAAACTCATAGCTAACATCATCTTGAATGGGGAAAAGCTGAAAGCTTTTCCACTAATAACTGATACAAGACAAGAATGCCCACTTTCTCCACTCCTTTTCAATATAGTACTGGAAGTACTCCCCAATGCAATCAGAAAAGAGAATAAAATAAAAGGCATTCAAATAGAAAAAGAGGTGAAATTATCTGTATTTGTAGATGACATGATTGTACATATAGAAGGCCCAATGGTATCCATGAAAAAGTTCCTGACTATAATAAATGAATACAGTAAAGTGGCAGGATACAAAATCAGCATACTATTTTTATATATGAAATATAAATCTATACTATTTTTATATACGAACAGCAGGCAGAGATAGAACTGAAGAAAGTAATTCCACTTACCATAGCACAAAAAGTATAAAATACCTAGGAAAAAATCTAATCAAAGAAGTTAAAAACCTCCACAAGGAAAACTATGAGAAGCTAAAAATGGAAATTGAAAATGACACAAAAAAGTGGAAGGACATCCCATGTTCCTGGATTGGAAGAATTAATATAATCAAAATAAAAATTCTATTTTTAGAAATTCTGTTTTTGAAATCCCAGTCAAAGTACTAGAACATTCTTCACAGATCTAGAAAAGACAATCATACAATTTGTCTGGAATCGTAAAAGACCTCATATTGCCAAAGCAATCCTGTGCAAGAAGAATGGAGTGGGTGTGGCACCTCACTCCGTAACCCAAAAATATACTACAAAGCTATGGTAATCAAAACAACATGGTATTGGCACAGAAATAGACAGGAGGACCAATGGAACAGAATAGAGTCCCCAGAAATAAACTCCCAAACATATAGCTCACCAATTTTTTTTTTGGAGAGGTTTTTTTTTTTTGGTTTTAGGGCATGTGGGCTCACCAGACAGAGAGAGACAGAGAGATAGAAAGCAAGAAATCACCCCCCAGGGGGGATGGTCACGCCACAGTCCCTTCTCCTCCATTCTCCTCTCGGGATCTTGGGCACACACACACATGCACCCAGCATGAGTTTAAGCCACCGGGTCCAGGACTCGAACCACAGTCAACTACGTGGGAGTCCAGCAACATAGCCATTACACTAACTGCGGGTCCCATAGCTCACCAATTTTTGACACAAGGTACTAGTCAATCCAGTAGGAAAAGGAAAAGGATAAACCTCTTTAGCAAATGGTGCTGGAAAAACTGGATATCCACCTGCAGAAACATTAATCTAACCCCCTACCTCTCACCATTGACAAAAACCAACTCAAAGTGAAACAAAAATCTAAACCTAAGACTTCAAACTATAAAACTACTTCTGGAAAACACTGGGGAAACTCTGGGAGACATTAGGGTAGGCAAAGTTTTCTTTAAAAAGACCCCCAAAGCACAGTCAATAATCCCCAAAATAGACAAGTGGGATTACATCAGATTTAAGAAGTTTCTGCATGGCAAAAGACACACAATTACTGTGAATCAACAGCCATCAGAATGGAAAAATATTTTTGTAAGCTATGCTTCATATAAGGGACTGAGAACCAGAATACACAGGGAACTCAAGAGTCTTACCTGAAAAAAAGATTATCAATCCAATTAAAAAATGGGAGAATGACCTGAAATAAACAACTCTCTAAGGAAGACATATGAATAGCCAAAGGCCTATAAAAAAAAGGCTCAACATCCCTCATTATAAGGGAGATGCAGATCAAAATCACAATGAGATACCACCTAACCCAAGTTGGAATGAGTACAATTAAAGAAACAAAAAATGATAAGTGCTGGAGGGGATGTGGTGAAAGAGGATCTCTCCTACACTGCCGTGGGAATATAAATTGGTTCATGCACTATGGAAAACAACATGAAGTTTCCTCAAAGACCTTCAAATAGAACTACCATATGATCAAGCAATCCCACTCCTTGGTATCTATCCAAAGGACTGAAGAATGCTTAGTCAGAAAGGTGCTTGCACATCATTTATTTGCAGCATTATTCACAATTGCTAAGACATCGAACCAACTCAAATGTCCATGAACAGATGAATAGATTGAAAAAGTGTGGCACATACACTCTTCAGAATACTACTCAGCCATAAAAAAACAAGACCCAGGCTTTTGACAAACAGTGGATAAATATGGGAGATTTACTGCTGAGTGAAGCAAGCCTGGCTTGAAGGAGAGACATTGTATGTCTCCACTTAATATATACCAACTATCCACACTCTGTGGTAGAAACTGAATGACTAGAGGATAGAAACATAGAAAATAGTTATAGATACCAGATACAGTGTGGGAACATGATGGGAGAAGGAGGAGAAACTGAGGAAAAACATAAAGGAGAAAAATAGGCAAGACATTTATAGGACAAAGAAATGGGTTATCATTTGTTGATGATAACATGTACAGTATCCCCAACTGGACTGATGAGAAATGCATTCATGTTGGAATATTCACTTTATAAACTAAGTGACATACGTGATTGAATGTATAAAAGAAATTAAAATTAAATTTAAAAAAGAAAGTTTTCATTTTATTTCTATTTTCAAAGATGTATTAAAAGTGTTATCTTAGTGAAGTGTTATCAGCCCTGATTTTATAAATATTAGGAGGTTTCCAGTTATCTCAATCTCAAAATGCTTTCATTACAAGGTAACTTTTGATTCATTCTTAATGTTAAAGACTGATTTTTCCATGATTCTTTTAGAATGGAAAATATTACTGAAATTTTTTAAATAGTCTGGTATCTTTAACTATTCTGGGAGAGTCATGCAGTTTTAAAAACAATAAATTTTTTTCACAGGTTATATTTTTCAGCATATTGTTATGTGTAAAGTATGAATGTTAATAAACTACTCTAATGGAAAAAATAAATTAATTAGATAAAATGTACTTTGTTGCCCAGCCTCAGTGACACAGTCAAGTATTTTAGACTACTGTTCTGTCATCCACTTGCCAACCATGGGTTCAGATCTACTGGTCAGCATGAAAACATGGTGGTAACACATGTAGATACTTAAGACTTGAGGAACTTGAGGGCTGGTTTAATAGTAATATGACAAGACCTTGTCAAGGGTGCTTCTCTCTCTCATGTGTACATGCAGGTACTCTCTGTCTTTAATAAATAAATAAATAAATAAATAAATAACAAGTATTAAAAATGCAGCACACTGCTCCATTTTAATCTGTGTCCTTAACTATTTCTTTTTTTCCCCTTGTTTCTTTGTTTTGCTCATACCAAGAAATTTTGTAAGTCAGGTCCTGTTTTTCTCCCTTGTCTTTGATAATTTAGTGTTTAACTTAACAAATTGACTGGAGATACCATGACTTTACTGACTGAGCCCCTCAATATTAGAGCTGGAAAGCACCTAGAGTTGCTCCTCAGAATTTCCCAGCTGGCTGCATGTGGTTAAAGGTCAACTCATATTGGCTCGATTGGGTAGTAGTGCAAGAGTGAAGGCGCTGCTGTGCAGTGACTGAGGCCACATGGGAGGCCTGGGTTTGGTTCTTAGTCTAACCCAAACAGGCTAGGTGCCTGGCTGGCTCGGAGACATGAGGCTGGCAAGAGGATCATGATGATGTTTCAAATTCCTGCTTTTTTTTCTCTCTCTCTCTCTCTCTCTCTCTCTCTCTCTCTCTCTCTCTCTCCATCCCCCTACTCACTCTCTTTCTCACATATAAGAAAGAGCAAAAAGGGAGAGGGAGTTAAAACTATATCAATTCAGATCTCTACACAGAGATTAGAAATAAAATAATTGCTTAACTGTGATAAAGGAAAGAGTCTGGACCTCTGAATAGACATCAAGTGAGACGCTCAGGACTGGCTGAGGGCAGATGTGTCTGACTCACTCCCCTTCAGTTTGCCATTCTGGTGAATACCATCTGTCAGCATGGTGGCTTGGGTCATTAGACAATTTTAATCCATCTTGATGTGTGGTCATATGCTATTTTATTTATATTTCTAATGGACCATTTAGTAAAGAGGAAGCATGAAGAACTAATGTTAAAATATAACCTAATGAGGAACACAAAAATACTAATACTAGAAACTTCTTCAAGATCTCCTTTAACTGACTGACAAATTTTACTCATCTATTCAACATTTTTTATTATCTAGTTCTTCATTTTATAGTACGATTGTTTCAAAACAAATTTTGGAAAAGGCATAATAGAACAGAAAATTATACCTAGATGGCCTCATGGTGACAAATATCTGAAAATAAAGATATAAAACCCACTCTGTTTTTTATCTAGTTTTAAAGAAAACTAAAATATAGTAAAATTAAGTTTATTGATCTTTGAAATCTTTAAAATGTTTTCAGTGTAAAATTTCCAAATACCATAAAATCAATTTTGTCTTATTTTAATTAATGATAATATAAAATTAACTCCAATTGACGTTTTGGTATACAACTCCCCAAAGCCAAATACAATATCATATCATCTTTGAATTTATTTCTTAATAGGCCATGCTTTTACTGACAACATAATATTAAATAAGGAGTATAAATATCATATTAAATAACATGATATGCAAAACAACAAATTTGTCTTCATGGCTAATAGTATAAAATATCATAATTACATTTTATATTGTCTACATATTCATCTAAAATATTTTATGTAGATCATCTATTTCAAATAAATACTTTTTGAAAATTAATTAATATTTATCATTAACACTAACTTCTAGTAACTACTTGACTATATGGGTTAAAGAAGAAGGAGCAAGAAGTATTGAGGATGATTTCTAGGCTTCTCTATAGTTTGTGGTACCAGTAATTGAAATAGAGAATATAGAAGAAAAAGCATCTCTAGCAGGAAAATTATACTCAATTGGAAAAGATGAGTTTGAGATACATGTGGGTCACATTCAAGTAGATATGTCCAGTGAGCTGTGGGATGTGAGCCTAAATCTTAGGCAAGAGGTCAGAGTTACACGTTCATGGATCACAGGGGGTTATGCACCCTGGGGAATAAGACGTGGACACTGGCTCTGGAGGGAGAAAGCTACTTAATTAACCTGTTGATCCGAGGCCTTGCAGACAAAACAGTCTCGCCTTATCAGAACCATATTTTTGGGGGGCACTGAAACATTGTTGCCTATTTTTCTCTCGTATCTTTTCCTTTTCAAAAAAATAATTATTTCATTTAACTATTTATTTATTTGTTTGTTTATTTATTTATTTTAATTTGACCAGACAGGGACAGAGTGAGATTGGAGGGGGTTGGGGGGGAGGCAGGCAGGGGAAGTAAGAAAGCAAGCCATCAGGTCCAGGACTCAAACTGTGGTCAGTCATGTGGGAGTCCAGCACTCTTAACCACCATGCCACCTGCCAGCCCCTCTCATATCTTCTTAGTACATTTGCAAAGCTAAATAGTCTCAGTCCTAGGTGGGCTGGTGGTTAAGGCAGCTGGATTCCACAGAGCTGACTATGAGGTTTGAGTCCCGTATCCACCAACTTCAGAAACATCCCAGGTGTGTGTGCATGCATGCCCGAAATCTCAAGATGAGAATGGAGGAGAAGGAACTGCAGCATAGCTATGCCCCCCCGGAGGGGGATTTACTTTCTCATTTGCACTTGCACTCTCTCTCTCTCTCTCTCTCTCTCTCTCTCTCCAGCAAGTACATGCACCCTATTGCAAAAATCACAAAAGAAAGGGAAAATTCTCAATTCTGTAACCATTTCTTCCTGTACTGAGAACTAATTACATATGGCATGCACTGTCTCCTCACATATAGCACTCACACCTAGGGCTTGTATGTAGTAGATAATCAATAAATATTCATCTTCATTTCTTATATTCATCTGGTTCTCTGTACATAAAATTGGCTCCTTTTTTGTCTGTAGGAACATCCTTTTGCTTCTCAAGTTTAAGTTCTTACAAATTTCTAAGACTATTTCAAGGTTAATTTAAGTGTAAGTAGGAAATATTTGATAGTTATCTTCCATTCATCAAGACTAGGGAACCAGCAGTTAGCATAATGGCTATGTCGCTGGACTCCCATGTAGTCAACTGCGGTTCGCGTCCCAGACCCGGTGGCGTAAAACTCACGCTGGGCGCATGTGTGTGCGTGCCCAAGATCCTGAGAGGAGAATGGAGGAGAAGGGATTGCGGCGTGACCATCCCCCCTGGGGGGTGATTTCTCGCTTTCTGTCTCTATGTCTCTCTGTCTGGCGAGCACATGCACCTTATAGTGAAAAAATCCTCTCCAAAAAAAAGAAAGAAAGAAAGAAAGAAAGAAAGAGAGAGAGAGAGAGAGAGAGAGAGAGAGAAAGAAAGAAGAAAGAAAGAAAGAAAGAAAGAAAGAAAGAAAGAAAGAAAGAAAGAAAGAAAGAAAGAAAGAAAGAAAGAAAAAGACTAGAGCCTTTTATTATCATCATATATTGCTTCTTGTAGGATTTGTAATCACCCATTTCCCACCTTTGGGAAGACTGGGTATTTTATCTAGTCACAGTCTCACAGTATTAAGGTTAATATAACCTGGCATGACTAATCCCCGAGTCAAGGTGATGACAGGGTTGAGTTACACATTTTGCTTCATTTGAAAAATATGTGCAAAAATGTCACTAGAAACAAGAACAAACTAGACTTTGTTACAGTTGAGTGGCCTGGCAATTTTCTGCATAGAAGAATCAGGGCATGAAGGATTTGATACTAGGATAAAATATGATTGCCCTTGGAATGGAAGCAGAATATTTTTTTTAAGAACAATGAAGTTCGAGAACTTCCCTAGAGTGACTACTTTTGTGAGGTGTGAATCGTGACCAGAGAGTGTAACATTTATGTAGGACCCTGGCGAGAGGAGATAGCACTCTCCAAATATGTTGGTTCCATAAGGGCAGATATGTTTTCTGTCATGGATTTGCATAATTACATTGGGTGATGGCTTCCCTTCTGGTCAAAAACAAGACCTTGTACACCTAGTTGCACCTGTCTTACATATTTTAATAATGAGGTTTATTAATTCATTATTGTGTGCCAACAAAAATATCTGAAACTGAATGACTTTTAAGAATAGAGGATTATGCTGCTTTTAGTTTGGAGGCCCAAGGTCCAAGGGCCAACTTCTGGTGAGGCTAAAATATGGCAGACAGAGGATTCTTGAGCAATTGTCCATAAGTTTCTGCCTCTTCTGGTCTCCTTTCCCTTCTTGTAAACTCACCATAACTCAATTATAAGGTCCTGTCTTAATAACTTTATACCCAAAGGCTTCACCCTGGGATCCCATGAAGGGATTAAGTTTTCTAAAACATTTTTACCAAGTCTCAGTAACTGAATATTTGGGGGACACCCAAATTATAGCATGAGATTTTGTTAAATAATATTTCAGAAGAATGAAAACTTTTCCTCATAAGGATATTTATAACATGACTGCTCCAATTTAAAGCACTGGAACCAGGTAACCTTGGAGTGGATACCAAGAGTATCCATTTGTAACTCCATTAAGAAGTTCAGTAAATTTTTACACCAATCTCTTTTTTTTCATCTTCAGATTTCCTCAATAATAGGTATGTGCAAGATATTGAAAAACATTATCATCAGGGGTTAAGTTCCAGGAAAATAAAGTCTCAAATGCTGGAAAGCCATGAATGAATAGCTGGCCACCAGAGCAGCATGGTGGTTTGCGGAAAGGTTAAATGTCTCTATTTTCAGCCACTTCATGACAGCACAGTTACAGGCTGCGATACATTATTAAACTCAGAAGTACAGAAGAAATTCTAGTCAGGTCACATTGGTTATAATTTTCTTTTTTTTTTTTTAAGCAATCATCTACACATCTGATTTACAAAAAGATGCAATGAGTTTTAACAATAAAAAGATGCAGCAAGTTTTTAAATAAAACATTTTCAAAACAGCATTGAAAAGCAAGTGTACTTGACCATACTCAGCTCATTATACAGCAAACAGGTGAACGGAATAATAATTCATGACACACAGCACATTTAATGAACTGGCAACAAGATATTTGGTCACAGAAGAACAGAGGAACTTTGTCCTTTAAGAATTAGAACTGAGGGGCTCCATAATCATCTGGCACCCACTCAGTGTTATGTGGTTAGAAATGTACATGACAGGAACTCCTGGGATCTTCTGGATTCTTCATTTAAGGTCTTGGTCCACTGTGGCCACAATGTGACACTTGTACTGAGTTCCTCTCTGTATTAAGCAGTCATCCACATTGGTTCCTCTGTGTGTGCACGTTAATCGTTAATCGTTTCAAATCTTGGATCCTTAACGATCCTTAGAGCCACTCAATACTTTTACCCCAATTTCTCAATTTCAGCCATTACACAGTCAATTATATAAGGAATACACTTGGCTTACAGACAGTCCGTCATTGACTGCACTAAGTCCAGTTTGGCTTTAATGGAAAAGTTGATAAAGTTCTTATCTACCAGGATGTGGTAAGGTGGACCCAGCTGTGTATTATATTTTTTTTAGTTTGGGGGTTTTTTTTGGTGAGGTTTTCACTATAGGGCACGTGCCTTGCCAGAAAGACAGAGAGAGACAGAAAGTGATAAATCACCCCCCAGGGGGGATGGCCACGCCGCAATCCCTTCTCCTCCATTCTCCTCTCAGGATCTTGGGCACGCACGCACACACGCTGAGCGTGAGTTTAAACCACCGGGTCCAGGGCTTGAACTGTGGTCGACTACGTGGGAGTCCAGCGACATAGCCATTACACTAACTGCTGGTCCCCAGCTATGTATTATATTGAAAGAATAAGCAGGAGGGTGATGGGGGATGTCTATTTCCTTCAGCATGCTAGGATCTTTCTTTTAAGGTTTGTTTTTGTTTTTTTTTTTCACATGTTTTAATTTAATTTTATTTTATACATTCAATCACATTATTTAGCTTATAAATTGAATATTTAAACAGGTGAACATTTCTCCCTAGTCCAGTTGATAAAATTGTAAAATATCTTCAACAGATAATACCACATTTCTTTGTCCCATTAATGCTTTGCCTCCCTATTTTTCTTCTACATGTCTTTCCTCAGACCCTCCTCTTACACACACACTATATCTGGTATTTACATCCATATACTGTGTTTCTATATCCTTCTTTTTAAGTTTTAATCTATCCTTTTTTTTAAGCCTCTGATCTCTGAGACTAAGCATTTGCTTCATGGTCACATACTTTATTGTTTTCTTTTGTTTCCCCAGGCTTACACCACATTCCTGTCTCTTCTGGAATCACACTGGTTATAATTTTCCATTGTTTTAGTGTAAAAAATTGAGAATTTTTGACAGTTCTCAATCCATCATGGTTTCTTGAAGGTGTAAGAGTGAATAAACTTTCCTCTGCCTCTGAGTTTCCTGAGAAGTGTTGACATTAGGCAGATTGATAAGAGATAAGATTTATTCGATCATAGTTTTACATGACACAGGAGTTGTCAGATTGAAGACCCAAAGATACAAGGAAGCTATTTGATTTTATGCTTAGGTTTGATGAATCAGGCATAGATGTATAGAAACGTGGCCTAGTCCTACAAAATTTTTAAGCAAAAGAAGGGTCTACGCTAATGAAAAAAGATTAAGTGGAGAAACCTAGTAAGACCGACCAGTGTATTAAGATCCCCCCCCTCCCCTCGTGGGGAGGGGAGCTTCTGTGCAACATTTTTACATTTGGGATAGGACAGGACCCCTCTGGAATGAGGGTCTTATAATCTAATATCAGGCGGTATATTCAGAGAATTTCTTTATACTGATTCTTATACAGAACAGTGGAGGAGTGTTAGAACAATGTTTTTAGGTTTTATGGCAGCTTTGGGGAAAAAGGAATTCTGGTCTCTATGACCTGCCTTGGGAAAGAGGAGTTCTAGAGTCTGTGACTTGCCTCAGGGAAGAATGAGAGGTGAGAGACAGGTAGGCAGCAAAAGGTCAGAGAAGCTCTGCTTCTGAGAACTTTTCTTTGGGTTATTGTTTTCTGAGCCCCCAAAAAGGCATGATGTATGCCTGAATGTATTGTCATTTCAGCTGTCACTGGTTATGAGCTATTCAGTCCAATGGAGCAGCAGTTTTTGCACAGGAGTCTAACTTCCATTTGTATTTGCAATACATTTGAACTACTGAATCCCATTGCTGTATCCCTCAGGAAAACACCCCCAAAAAGTAACCTAAAGGTTTCTACATCGAACCACCTCCATGACACAAAGTCTGAGAACAAAAACCAACTGACAGACTTGGAGACTATATGCCATGTTTTTGTAATAACTAACCTCTTGAAGGGTTTTACCACTTTCTCCAATTAATACCGGCTATCTCTGGCCTAGCCCAGAGAAGACGTACCAAGGGCAAACTACTGAGTTGTTGGAAAAGTCATGACTTATTTTTGCATAGAAAAATATATCATGACTTTTCTGATGACCCAATATGTTAGGGAACTGCAGAAATGCCATGCTTCTAGAACACCTTGGATTTGGGGCCATAACAATTTCATGGTAATTAAAGGCGCTGGATTCCCACGTGGTCAACCACAGTTCAAATCCTGACTTAACAGCTTGCT
>NW_006159939.1:1122855-1126742 GCF_000334495.1 Tupaia belangeri chinensis | reverse complement strand
GGGAAAATGGTGAAAACACTTGACCTTTTGTCATAGGATGAGAGAGTACTGATCTGTGTTGTGTAAGATCCTTAGTCCTTTAGGTCCAGGTCACTAAAATTAGAGATCTGTCTCTAGATGCAAAATAAAGCCATGATCACAATAAAAGTAAGTAGAAAGAGAATTTAATAGGAAAGAAAGATTTTAGAAAAGAAGTACACCAAAAAGACTTTTGGGCGGCCAGGTTGCTAGGTAGCAACTGCATTTAGAACTGGTTTAGATGTTAATTTTATTACTAGAGGTGATAATGATTATTTAACAGTGGGAGTTCTGTCATACTATTTACGTTCTTTGAATTCATGGGCTTTCTCCTTTGCTTGTGTATTTGTCTCACAGATGAAAAATTTGAGGAATTTGATTACCTAACTGTGCTTGCCCAGTGTGAGCCATGATGATGGGAGCATCCTAATTAGGATGAACTGCTCGGTTAGTTTATTAGTTTATTCCCAGTGGGAATCAAGATGTTGGCTACAATGTCTGGTTGGGTCTTTTTGTATTTATGAGGAATGATAAGAGAGAAATTTACAATCATCCCTGTATGTCTTCCTCAGGTACCAAGGAAGAAAAATGAGATTTACCTCACCTTTTTGGCACCAGGAGATTGGAGGGAAGAAGGCATTTTCATGGGGGGTTTGGTTGTAACTCCTATTAATTTGTGATTGATGTGGCATGTGTCCTTCTGCACTTTTCTCAGGGCTGCCCACTCATTACTAGCTACCTGCCTGCCACATTCATTGGAGGAGTGTATGATCCAATGAATGCGTTCTCCAATTTCCAAGGTGTGCTGTCCTTCCTCTGGCATCATTTAGCCATACCCTCCTTATCCATACTGAAACCACCCTAGTCCAGGAATTACCCTTATCTTTCTAATCCTATAAGATACAAATCACTTTCTAAGAATAACTTTGTCTAAAAATAACTTTCTTTCCCCTTTTGTCTCAATAAATATGGAGGAGAGAGGCCGAGCAGGCACATCCCTGGTATGGTCTCTCTCTCTCTCTTGACTCAGATCTCTGTGCCTTGAGTACTACTTCTGTGCACACTTCAGGTGACTCTCTGTTGGACAGAGAAGACACAAGTGAGGACCCCAACGTGATTCCACAGAATCCAAATGCCTAGAAAAAAACGTTGGTGGGTCTGTTTGAGGAATTTTACACGTCGTAAGTCTCTACTTGATCTTTGAGGAAGGGACCAATGTTTGTAGCTTCAGAGAGGGATTTCTAACATGGAGCAAGAAGTAACCAACCCCCAAAAGGTTTCTTTAAAAACCTCACAACAACTTCATTGTTTTTTTAAAGAGGTTTTTGCTATAGAGTGCATGCACTTGCCAGAAAGACAGAGCAAGACAGAGAAACAGAAAGCAAGAAATCACACCCTTCCCCAGCCCTCCCCAGAGGGGATGGCCACATCACAATCCCTTCTCCTCCATTCTCTCTCTGGATCTTGGGCACACACACACTCATGCCCGATGAGAGTTTAAACCACTGGGTCCGGGACTCAAATTCTTAGAAAGTCGACTACATGAGAGTCCAGTGACATAGCCATTACGCCAACTGCTGGTCCCTCCTCACAACAACTTCTTACAGCTGCTCAATGCTCTTTATAAACTAAAGCTTTAACATTGCCAATGACTAACAGTTTGCCAAGGTTTTCTTTGGTTTCCTGATGAGGGAACCTCAGACTGAGATTTGGAAACAAGCAGGACGAGTACTAAAAAGGAACTATAATCAAGGACAGCCTGTTCCCATCTCTGTCCTTACAGCCTGGAGCTTGGTTAGAACAGCCTTGACTCCTTTTCACACACCGAATAATTCTCATTCCAGTAGGGATCTCTATCAAATGTAGGTGCTTCCATTAAATTTGAAACCAATGACAGTAAAATAGATTTATCTTTCCCTTCTTCTAGATGGGAAAATTTTCTGTTGGTTCCAAGAGACTTCCCATTGGGGCACATCCTCTCTCACTGGGAATGTTTGGCCCTCAGACTGTTAAAAGAGGAGGCTCATTTTCCATTGCAATATGCTTGGCCCCAATATAAGCTGAAAACAAGGGAAATCTGATCTAAAAATGACCAAGTAAAAACTTTAAAGATGCTAGGGCATACCATAACAAATCATTTTTCTAACTATATTATAATCCATTCTTTTAAACTTCCCAGGCTTTACGCTAATTACAAAAGTCTGTGGTCATCATTAACTCATTTGAGACCTGAAACTATAGAGTTAAAATGTAAAACATCCTCAGCTCTACAGGATCTGCTTGCCAAGGATCTTCAAAATTTCTAGCAAAATTTGAGATAAGAGTTAAATATCTAAGGATTAATCTCCCAAACTTTAAAAAAGGAGATGAAGAACTTTTCAGAAAAATATGGATCTTTTGTTTGCATGTGTATCTGTATTTGTATGCATATATGTTACATATTATATGTTGTGTGTCTGCAGTAAAAGGCCTTAAGGAATTCTATTCAAATTGATTTATAAAAAGAGCACTCATACATATTAATTTAAATGCTTTACAAGTTCATGTGACATGAAATCTTTGACAAGTTGGCTTCAAATATGATTTAAAATATAGTTTACAGTAAAGTCATGTATTTAAGCTTTTCATTGTTTATGACAAGGTTTACCTGGAAAACTAAAATTCAAAATTAAATTCCTTGACCTCAGAGTAATTTTTGGACATTTACAAAGAGCCCCTGAAATATCCAAAAGGAAAATGTTAGAATCAATGATATGGAGAACATTGTCAAAATGAGTAATTTGAATTTTCTTTATATTACATTTGAGTTATATGTATGAATATGTTATGTGAATATTTATGTGTATGTATGTATGCATTATATTCCAAAATAACTTGAGATTCCCAAGAATCTACAGTGTGATACTTATCAGATATGTAACACTGATGTATGTCAGCTATATCCAAATTTGTCAGTTTTGAATTCCTTTCAGATCTTTTAACTATGGTTAGTTCAAGTCCTGTTGTCCATGGTTAATTGCTTTATTTGATGCTTTTCTAAAAGTTTTTGCAAATGGCTATAATCCTAAAGTGTTATGTCTTTAAGGAAATTCATGAAGAGAATGGAAAGAGGACGTACTCTAACAAGTACAGGTTTCTGATAATCTAATCATTAAACTGGGTAAAATTTTTCAGTTTCTATGGAAAGGCTGACTGGTTTTCTGAACTGCTAACTCAACCATTAAGCAGAACTAAAATTAGCCAAATGTATGGAAATATTTTGACAAAATTACATGCTAATTCAGCCAATATCAAAATTATTAAGCTATGTAGTATGATACTTCCTGGCCCGCTGTCTAAAATCAAACATAAATTTTTAAGATCTATAAATTGTGGGACCAGCAGTTAGCATAATGGCTATGTCACTGGACTCCCATGTAGTCGACTGCAGTTCGCGTCCTGGACCCAGTGGCTTAAAACTCACGCCGGGCACCTGTGCATGTGTGCCCAAGATCCCGAGAGGAGAATGGAGGAGAAGGGATTGCAGCATGGCCATCCCCCCAGGGGGTGATTTCTCGCTTTCTGTCTCTCTGTCTCTGTATCTCTGACGAGCACATGCACCCTATAGCAAAAAACTCTCAAAAAAAGAAAAAAGGATCTGTAAATTGAATAAGTTCCATGAGATTGATTAAAATTCAAATTGCCTATGGCCATAGAGATTCTGGGTAAACCTAAAGGATGAAAACTTCTACTCTAGCGCTGTATCTAAAAAGAGTCCAGGTCAGAGCCTCTGCCTCAGAAGAGACTAAATTTTTCCAATGAAAAAAGCCTTGGCACTGGACAATGCCCATAACTGACATGCTCCTGGCCCAACTGTAGCCTTGTCCTAA
>NW_006159939.1:1117071-1122824 GCF_000334495.1 Tupaia belangeri chinensis | reverse complement strand
AATGCCCTGAGCTCCAAAGAGAGCCCAGAACTTCAAAATCTGTGCTGATCTCTGAATTTGAAGATTATTGGGGCCAAAACCCTTACGGCTCTCCTTACGCATCTAGAAATCTCACTGGATAAGCCACAGGTAAATGTTAAAGTGACAAATAAGAGCATGTTCTTTAAGATACAAATTTTTGTCTAAATCAGATATTAATGTAATTTCTAAAAATAAACTTATGAAAAGATAATTTTCAAAATATGAAAGGAGTGCTATAGCAATAAAGATATAGTTCTGGTTAAAAAAAAAAGTTTAAAAGGGAAGATTTTGGGATAGAGGGAATTCAGTACAATAAAGTTTTTTGTCTTAAGATAAAATGGCTAGATTATCTCAGAATAGAAGAAAAGAAGGGACAAAAACTAAAAGGTCTACTCCATGTTGTTGAAGGTTGGAGTTATGTTTAAAGAGTCTCAGAAAGAATTACAAATATTAATAAAATTAAGGGGTTTTTTATTAATTAATGTTTTAAAGTTCACTAAGCAAATTGAGTGAATATTCGATCACATTCAGACCTGCCCAGCCCCCTAACCCTTGGCAGTCACTGAGCAGACCAGCTGTTGCTGCCTTCTCTCTTGCTTTTAATTAGGCACAACAATCGCACTATCTCCACCACCAAAATGCTCGAGCTTGTCCTACAGCTTTCCATACCACTGTGAGACAAGCCCAAACTATTGTTCGCACATGTCCCTCCTGTCAGCTCATTTCAGGCCCATCTTTAGGCCATGGAGTTAATCCTAGAGGACTTCACTATAATCATATTTAGCAAACTGCTGTTACTCATGAGCATTCCTTTGGTAAACTTAAAGTTATTCATGTAACTATTAATACTGATTCTAAATTTATTCATGCTGCCCCTTTATGAATAGAAAAAACACATCATGTTATCCCTCATCTTCTGGAATATATTGCCACTATGGGTGTCTCTAAATAATTAAAAACAGATAATGGCCCCTGCTATACCAGCCTAAAATGTACTCATATTCTCCAGGATTTCCAAATACAACATGTTACTGGAATTCTTCATAATCCTACTGGCCAAACCTCTATAGAGTGCACTCACTGCACTCTTAAGGCTCATCTTAAAAAACAAAAATGGAGGAGTTCTTTTACCCCAGGGGAACCTCTTTGAAATAGGTACACCAGAGCTTTATATACTATTAATTTTTAAAATTTTGATGAACAAAATACTGCAGCCTATCAAGGACATTGGTAATTATCCCAATATCGAGCCAGCACCCCATTACAGGTTTAAATCTGAGACTGGGAACCAAACTAACAATGGGAAAGAGCATACTCCTTAATAATTCAGGTCTGAGGGTCTACATGTGTCTCTTTACCTACAAGAACCTACTGGATACCATTAAAAAGGATTGAATTTCTCCATGGATGTCAGTCTCCAGCTTCAACTTAAGAATCTCAGCCTCATGGCTTGCCCTTCTCATCCTTAAGCTTTCTTTGTTGGATCAGAGATACCTAATATTACTGAATTCAATTTGTATTATAAAATCTTCATATCCAAAGGATGGTATACCTCTTGTCTTACATATCCTAATGTTACTGATTTAAATATTTCTTTCATCATATCCCTGTGAAGACAAGCTCAGATCTGGGTTCCAGTTAATTTAACCAGATCCTGGGCAGAGTCACCTACCTTGCAAATCTTAGGATCAGCCCTTAGACTCCTGCACCCTAAAAGATTTTTTTTATTCTTATTGGTTTCCTTGTCTCTATCATTATTGTTTTAGCAACAGCCACTACAGCATCAGTTTCATTAACCACTAGTATTCACACTGCTGATGCTAATGGAAAGGACGTGGCAAACCTCAGCCAACAAATGATTAAATAAACTACTGCTGGTAAAGGAATATTATCTCGACTTCAAGCTCTTGAAGTAGCTGTGCAATGGCTAGACCATCTTCAAGATGCCCAAACTGTTCACCAAACACTGTAATGTAATTGGAAACATCAACAGGTGTGTGCTAAACCTTTGCCCTATTATTAATAACCTTCACCCATGGCAAACTGTAAAAGAGCACCTCTTGGGAGCCTTTTCTACCAATTTCATTTCCCAGATATCACAGTTAGAAGCCTCTCTCCATCAATAGCTTGTTGGTATACAAAAGGAAACTCAAAACATCTACCTCGCAGACACTTTAGGACAGTATCAAATGGCTACCTGGTTTCACAGTATTCATTTACCAATGTAGAAAATCACTGTACTGGGAATCTTAACATGTCTGTGTTTAGTCCTAGCCTTCCTATGCCTCTGTAACCTCTCTTGACAACTCCAAAACCACAGGTTGCCCTTGCTGCTTACGTAGCTCTTCCTGCCTATGATCCACCAGCTTCTTTAAAAAAACAAAATGGGGGAAACGTTAGGGAACAGCAGAAACACCATGCTTCTAGAAACACCGCAGATTGATTGACTGATTGATTGGGAGGTTTTTGCTACAGGGTGCATGTGGTTGCCAGAAAGACAGAGAGAGACAGATGGACAGAAAGAGAGAAATCACTTCCAGAGGGGACGGCCACACCACAATCCCTTCCCCTCCATTCTCCTCTCAGGATCTTGGGCACGGGCACACATACACACACACACACACACACACACAAACACACACACATGCCCGGCATGAGTTTAAGTCACCAGGTCTGGGACTCAAACTGCAGTCGACTACAAGGGAGTCCAGCGACATAACCATTACATCAACTGCTGGTCCCCACCTCGGATTTATGAACTCTAAATGGACAACTTTAGATAAAATGGCAAAAATGCCTCACCTCTGGCTTTCCTGCTTGAAAACAACAGAAGGTCATTAGGTGAATATGTGACCTGGTGTATGCTTTCTCCAAATTCCAAGGTGTTCTGTCCAGCCTCTGGCATCATTTAGCCATTTACTCCTTATAGATACTGAAACCACCCTATTGCAGGAATTACCTATCTTTCTAATACTACAAAACACAAATTTTTCTAAAAATAACTTTCTTTCCCCTTTGTCCCAATAAATATGGAGGATGAGAAAGGCTTAGCAGGTGCATCCCTGGATGGCCTCTTCATCCCCTCTTGACTCAGATCTCTGTGTCTCTAGTAGTACTGTCCTGCGTGCTTCAGGTGGCCCTCTATTAGACACAAGAGTCACACCAACATGTGTAGTTCTTTTTATGACCTGATTGCAAAGGTACTGTAATTTAAGCAAGACAATATTTTTACCAAAGTTGAGAAGACACCTTTAGTCCCCAAAGTTGTTGCTAATAACAGGTGTGCTAAAGAGTTCTAAAATAGTCTTTTCTACCAAAATAGTCTTTTCATCTACAAAGTAGTTCTAAAATAGTCTTTTCATCTACAAAGTAAATGAAATCTGCATTATGGATGTTTCAGGAGTAACTTATTCAAGGTATGACACAAATCTCAGGGCTGTGATGTGAATGCTCAACTGGGTTTGTTTGGATGATTAGGAAAAGTTCAATAATTTTGAAAGATTCACAGAGATTTGTAAGACAAGAAAGCAGACAAGTGCTACACGTATCGTAGGAGCTTAGGAGAAAGTAGGAGAAACCACAGAAACTTTTTTTTTAATGTATTCCTCCCATTGAGATTGGAGTTGGACCTCACTTATAGGTGGATAGGGTAAGGGTTCCAAATGGAAGTCACTGTGCTTTTATTTTTAATGAGATCTCTGTGTTTTTCCTCTATGGTCTAATTAATGTACAATATATACCCCCTTTTACATGTCTCTAAAGAATTCATGACTTCTTGCTAAAAAGGTAGAAGATAGGGATATTGAGCACACAGGATGAGACCCAAGATGGAGTCACAGTGGCTAAGTTTTCATAGCCAAAGGTTGGCTGCATTGAGACTCAAAGCAATGTGGCCAAGGGCAACAGTTTCTATTCAGTAATTGTATTCTGACCACAAGTACAGGAGGCTATGGTCTGCTGACCGCACAAAGAATAGGACGATAAATCACTCGGACTACCAGGTAATCATTTTCTAAGGCCCACTTCCTTTTCAGAAAGCCAGTCCATTGCTTGGACTGCTAAATAAAAACCCCTTGCCTCTAGCCGCTCTTCAGCAACCCTTTCAGGCTCCTTTTCATTGCACTGGAAGCTTTTCCTCTTCCCCTAATTAATTCCACTTCTCTCTCCTCTCTGTGTCCATATCTCTAATTTTCCATGAAAGTAGGACAAGAACCGAGATGGGTGTTGGCTCTGACCACCTGACACGCCTGCTTTACCATGAGCAAGAGAACAGTAAAAGAGAAAGAGAGCAAGGGACAGCTCAAATTGCACAGTTCACGTCTAGCCTTCAACCAGCATCAGATCATGAGCAAGTATGTGGTCAACATGCTCAGAACAGTCTCGGGACTTGAGTTGGGAACCTTCCCATGTGGGGTTGCCTTGCAGTTGGTAGCATTTTACTCCTATGCTGTGATCTAGATTTGGAAACATTTTTCTTAATTTATAAAAATTATTAAGAGATTATGCATGATTGTGAAAAAGGATTTTAAATTAAAAGAGATTGGTAAACGCTAGTCAAGTTCTCATGTACACAAATGTGAAAACATCTATCATTTAGTACAAATGCATAAAGGCACTTCGTCAAATACTTAGACATATGCCCTCCTCTCCAATCCCTGGAAGGTAAGACAAAGTCACGCTGATCTGGGAAGGTTGAGCTGCTCCATCCCGACATGCCAAGCGCTCCCCTCTCAGCTTCATCCCAGCGCTAACACTCCTCCCCACCTCTAGGAGGGTGCCACTGCTTATTATCCTCAAACTATTTATTTATTTGCCCAAGTTATATATAGAAAATTTTTTTCAGGGGACCAGCAAATGAAGTAATGGTTGCATTGCTTGACTCCCACATACTCAACTGCAGTTCAAGTCCCATACCCCACAGCTTGACACTCACACTGGGTACATGTGCATGTAGGCCTGAGATCTCGAGAGGAGAATGGAGAAGGGATTGCAATGCGGCCATCTTCCCGGGGGGGGGGATGATTTCTCACTTTCTGTCTGTCTCTCTGGGGAACACACATGCAGCATAGCAAAAATCTAATAAAAAAAGAAAATTGTTTTCAAAATTAACACATATCACTTTAAAAAGCAATCCTACTAACAAGAATTACTATTTGTTTGTAGCTTTGTAGGTAAAGTTAACATACAGTGAAATGCACAAGTTTTTTTTGAAATGCACAAATTTTAAGTATACAGTTCGAGTTTTGATAATTGACTATATCTTTGTAGCTTGTATTCCTATCATGATGTAGAGTATTTCCATTTTTTTAAAAAGCTCTTCATGGGCACCACGATTTTGAATGCTCAACTCATATGATATTTTCTCAGCATAAGTGTCTTAATGGTATCTGGGACTCCTCTAATTTAGGACCTTTTAAAAGCAAGTATATTGGGGCCAGCAGGTGGCATAGTGATTAAGGCACTGGATTTTAATCTACAAATATGAGGGGAGGGGACTTCAAAAATCCATGGGACAAAAACATTTAAATATAAGTTTATTTTGGAAAAAAAAAAATCCCAGGAAGAAAAAGAAGAAGGGATTACAGTATAGCCATCCTCCTCCCCCCCCGGGGGGTGATTTTTCACTGAGTGCATGCACCCTAAGGCAAAAATATATATTTTTTTTTGAAGAGGTTTTTGCTATAGGGTGCCTGTGCTCTCCAGAAAGACAGAGAGAGACAGAAAGATAGAAA
>NW_006159939.1:1114449-1116957 GCF_000334495.1 Tupaia belangeri chinensis | reverse complement strand
TATAATATATTACATATAAATATATGATATATAATATATATGTATAAATTAAGAATTGCTACATGCAATGTGGAATGCTCATACATGCGTGGGCTACATTCATTTTTAAAAATTTGTAATAGCATTATGATAGTAATTTTGCAAAAGAGAGCAAATTAAAAGTAATACATAAATTTTTAAGCCATATAACTAGAGAAATGTTGTTTCTTGGCATTTGTATAAACAATATTTCTCTGTGAGATGAGCTATACACATTTTTAAAAATCTTTTTATGTTTACGTGCATATTTTTGGAATTGGAAGGGTATGTGAGCTATGTTTTAAAAATAAAAGTTGATTGGATATTTGATAAAATACTGTTCTGCACTGAAATAATTTTTTACTCTTGAAAAAAATTATTCCTCTATATCAGTTTCAGGTAATTTTGAATTCGTGTTCTCATATCAAGAAGGTTTTATTTTTCTCTAATACTGAGAGCTAATTCAGTACTATATTATCTTTGCATGTGTTCGTAAATAAATTCAAGTCCTTCTTAGTTCATTAATTGAAAGAAAACTAAACTTCTAAAAGAAAAACTTGCCAACTTAATTGAAAGAAAACTAAACTTCTAAAAGAACTTGCCAATTTTTTATTGATTATTTGGGCATAGCAGATGTCTATTTGATTTGTTTATCTGTTCTGAGCACTCTTTGCTCTCTGTTTGCTTGTGTTCTCTACTAAGCTATAGTCATGAAAGTCTTTTTATACGTTTTTTCTTGCTGTTATTTTTATTTGTTTAATGTTGGCTGTCTTACTTGCTTTTTGCTGGAAGGTTAGCTTATAGATTGGGTTCAAGAAAAATTTCTCCCTCAACTTACCAGAACCATTGGGGTCTATTATAATTCCCTTTATCACTATTGAATGCCCTTCCCAAAGACAGTAATCAATGGTTTTGCCGTTTAACTCTTTCTTATTCAGTGAGATGTGCTACACACATTTGTAAAATAATTTTTTATGCTCATGTGCATATTTTTTGAAATAGGAAAACTGTGTGGGCTCTATTACTAAGGGCAAAATTGATTGGATATCTGACACAGTCTCGAGATAGAAAAAAGTTCAGAGAAAATGTGTGGGATAATTACCACCGTCTCACTGAAGAAGGCAAGTGGGTCTGAAGAAAACAAATTAGTCATGAACATGCTGGAAACTCCAATTAAAGGTAAAAGGTAACAGTAGTCACCATGAAGATTAAAATAGCAAATTAAATAGAAGTGGATAAACAGATTGATGAATAGTATTGATTGCTAGACTGAGAGATTGGTAACATGTATTTGTAAAGAAGTTCCATTAATGTCATTATATGATTTATGTCAAAAATCAATAAGTAAAAAGGGAAAAGAAGGAGGGTCCAGTAGTAGTGTTGTGTGATGATAAGACTCTCTGCTCCTCAGACTGGGATCATATGGGAGGCCTGGATTTTATTCCCAATCTAAAGACTGGTTATGGTGGTATACACTTGTAATCCAGCCACTGAAGAGACTGAGGCAGGAGAACTGCGCTTGCCTGAGAAATACTGTGAGCCTTTGTCTAAAAGAGAATCAAGTAAGTGATACATACCTTTAGTCCCAGGTGGAAGGCAGAAGCAGTATTATGACACAGAAAGACCTTGTTGAAGAAAGAAGGAAGAAAAAAGAGAAAAGCAGGGAGATAAATAGATATATGAAGAAATAAAAAAGGAGGGAGATAAGTAGACAAATTGCTATCAAGAATTAGCAATTTGGTTTTGGCATTAGGTTAAGGGAACAAAGGAATCTATATACAAGGCCAGACGTATAGAATTTAAGTTATGGACCATAAAATCAAGTTCGAATACAGAAAGAAAGGAAGAATAAAGGAAGTGATATTGAAACCACAGGGAAGGTCATATGATGCATAATATAGTTCAGGTGAAAAGCTGACTAATTGAAAAGATTAGTAAATTAGACAGATAAAACATTATTAAAGAAAAATATTTAGAAGATTTCCTGGTAGAAAACAGATGAGGAGTACTATATTGAGGTGACAAGGCCAAAGAACAGCCAAATATGTGGACTGTTGATATAGGTGGAAGTGAAAGTCACTGAAATGGAAGCATTTTAGAAAGGCAGTACCAAGATTAAAATCGTTAATCAACAAGGGTTTGAAAATTACCCAGACTAAGCAAAACATTTTCTAAATGCATTGTTCCTAAAAATTTCCAAAACATTTTTTAAAGAATTATTTTACCTTTTTTTTTCCCCAGAAAGGGACAGAGAGAGAGACAACGTGAGAAAGCAAGCCACCAGGTTTGGGACTTGAACCATGGTCAGCTATGTGAGAGTCCAGTGTCCCTAACCACCATGCCACCTACCAGCCCTCCAATACATTTCATAGTTAGTATTGGACAAGACTGTGGTATCTCTGGAATTTTTAAACATTCCCTAGGACAACATTTTAGGATGGTTTATATCTGTTTTTAACTTACCCTGTTCCAATTTCTAATACACTCTTT
>NW_006159939.1:1084740-1111340 GCF_000334495.1 Tupaia belangeri chinensis | reverse complement strand
TATAATATATTACATATAAATATATGATATATAATATATATGTATAAATTAAGAATTGCTACATGCAATGTGGAATGCTCATACATGCGTGGGCTACATTCATTTTTAAAAATTTGTAATAGCATTATGATAGTAATTTTGCAAAAGAGAGCAAATTAAAAGTAATACATAAATTTTTAAGCCATATAACTAGAGAAATGTTGTTTCTTGGCATTTGTATAAACAATATTTCTCTGTGAGATGAGCTATACACATTTTTAAAAATCTTTTTATGTTTACGTGCATATTTTTGGAATTGGAAGGGTATGTGAGCTATGTTTTAAAAATAAAAGTTGATTGGATATTTGATAAAATACTGTTCTGCACTGAAATAATTTTTTACTCTTGAAAAAAATTATTCCTCTATATCAGTTTCAGGTAATTTTGAATTCGTGTTCTCATATCAAGAAGGTTTTATTTTTCTCTAATACTGAGAGCTAATTCAGTACTATATTATCTTTGCATGTGTTCGTAAATAAATTCAAGTCCTTCTTAGTTCATTAATTGAAAGAAAACTAAACTTCTAAAAGAAAAACTTGCCAACTTTTTATTGATTATTTGGGCATAGCAGATGTCTATTTGATTTGTTTATCTGTTCTGAGCACTCTTTGCTCTCTGTTTGCTTGTGTTCTCTACTAAGCTATAGTCATGAAAGTCTTTTTATACGTTTTTTCTTGCTGTTATTTTTATTTGTTTAATGTTGGCTGTCTTACTTGCTTTTTGCTGGAAGGTTAGCTTATAGATTGGGTTCAAGAAAAATTTCTCCCTCAACTTACCAGAACCATTGGGGTCTATTATAATTCCCTTTATCACTATTGAATGCCCTTCCCAAAGACAGTAATCAATGGTTTTGCCGTTTAACTCTTTCTTATTCAGTGAGATGTGCTACACACATTTGTAAAATAATTTTTTATGCTCATGTGCATATTTTTTGAAATAGGAAAACTGTGTGGGCTCTATTACTAAGGGCAAAATTGATTGGATATCTGACACAGTCTCGAGATAGAAAAAAGTTCAGAGAAAATGTGTGGGATAATTACCACCGTCTCACTGAAGAAGGCAAGTGGGTCTGAAGAAAACAAATTAGTCATGAACATGCTGGAAACTCCAATTAAAGGTAAAAGGTAACAGTAGTCACCATGAAGATTAAAATAGCAAATTAAATAGAAGTGGATAAACAGATTGATGAATAGTATTGATTGCTAGACTGAGAGATTGGTAACATGTATTTGTAAAGAAGTTCCATTAATGTCATTATATGATTTATGTCAAAAATCAATAAGTAAAAAGGGAAAAGAAGGAGGGTCCAGTAGTAGTGTTGTGTGATGATAAGACTCTCTGCTCCTCAGACTGGGATCATATGGGAGGCCTGGATTTTATTCCCAATCTAAAGACTGGTTATGGTGGTATACACTTGTAATCCAGCCACTGAAGAGACTGAGGCAGGAGAACTGCGCTTGCCTGAGAAATACTGTGAGCCTTTGTCTAAAAGAGAATCAAGTAAGTGATACATACCTTTAGTCCCAGGTGGAAGGCAGAAGCAGTATTATGACACAGAAAGACCTTGTTGAAGAAAGAAGGAAGAAAAGAAGGAAGGAAAAAAGAGAAAAGCAGGGAGATAAATAGATATATGAAGAAATAAAAAAGGAGGGAGATAAGTAGACAAATTGCTATCAAGAATTAGCAATTTGGTTTTGGCATTAGGTTAAGGGAACAAAGGAATCTATATACAAGGCCAGACGTATAGAATTTAAGTTATGGACCATAAAATCAAGTTCGAATACAGAAAGAAAGGAAGAATAAAGGAAGTGATATTGAAACCACAGGGAAGGTCATATGATGCATAATATAGTTCAGGTGAAAAGCTGACTAATTGAAAAGATTAGTAAATTAGACAGATAAAACATTATTAAAGAAAAATATTTAGAAGATTTCCTGGTAGAAAACAGATGAGGAGTACTATATTGAGGTGACAAGGCCAAAGAACAGCCAAATATGTGGACTGTTGATATAGGTGGAAGTGAAAGTCACTGAAATGGAAGCATTTTAGAAAGGCAGTACCAAGATTAAAATCGTTAATCAACAAGGGTTTGAAAATTACCCAGACTAAGCAAAACATTTTCTAAATGCATTGTTCCTAAAAATTTCCAAAACATTTTTTAAAGAATTATTTTACCTTTTTTTTTTTTTTTTCCCAGAAATTTTTTAAAGAATTATTTTACCTTTTTTTTTCCCCAGAAAGGGACAGAGAGAGAGACAACGTGAGAAAGCAAGCCACCAGGTTTGGGACTTGAACCATGGTCAGCTATGTGAGAGTCCAGTGTCCCTAACCACCATGCCACCTACCAGCCCTCCAATACATTTCATAGTTAGTATTGGACAAGACTGTGGTATCTCTGGAATTTTTAAACATTCCCTAGGACAACATTTTAGGATGGTTTATATCTGTTTTTAACTTACCCTGTTCCAATTTCTATTTTTTTTCTTTCTATGTAAATATTCATCAAGTTTTAATATTTGGCAAATGTTTTTCTTCTTGAATATCTCTTAGAAGCTTAGATAAATGATACACTATGTGAAATAAAAATTCCAAAACTTCCATAGAAGATGGTAGGAAAAGTATTAAAAAGTTCCAAGAGGGCCGGCAGGTAGCATGGTGACTAAGGGGGCTAGACTCTCACATGACTAACCACGAGTCCCAGACCTGGTGGCTTGCTTTCTCATTTTTCCTCTCTCTCTTCTTCTCTCTCTCTCTCTCTCTCTTGTTCTGTCCCTCTCTGGTCAAATTAAAAATTAATTAACTAGTTAATTAATTTTTTTAAAATGTTCCAAGAAGTGAGTCTGTTAGAGTAGATATATGACATAAGGCCAAAATTCTACCCTCTGTCTATGTTTCATAGTGCAGTCCAGAGGATAGTAATTAATTTATCATAGTAATATCAAATTTACTGGTAAGGATTATTGAGAAGCTTAGTGATGGCAGCCCACTGTAAGTCAGGGGTGACATTAAGATATATTATTAAAGAACAGGGCTCTCCGAGAAGCAAAGGGGACCATAAAATTATAAAATAATAGAAGCCAGCTGGTAGCACTTAAATGGCAGAAACAAAGTGGGAATAATAATTATAATCAACATCAAGATTAGGGTGGTAACCAATGGGATCTGATCTGAAGGAAGTGATGAAGATAGTTAATAGAACATGACACCCCTCAGTGCAAGATAAATGGGTACCCAACCAAGTTATTATTCAACCACACATTCAAAAGAGCAGGATGAATGATCAGGAGTCTAAGAGCAGCCACCCCTACTAAAATGTTTTAGTGCCTTGCTTAGTTTCCTGATCTGGATCACTTTTCAGATAGGAACTCATTGTATTAGTCTGCTATAGTGTTGTTAACAGAGATGGTTGAGAGTCAGTGGTTTATAAAGAAATTGAGATTTATAAACTCACAGCTCTGGTGGCTGGAAAGTCTGAAAGCATCAATCTGTCATCAGACTGGCCTAGACAGGCTGGTGGCAGCGCAGAGGATGGCAGGCACCTGCAGAGGGAGAGCAAGATGTGGGCTGCTTTCTTTTATAAGAACCAGCTCTTGTGAGAACTAATTTCTCCCAAGATTTAGAACTCATTAGGGTTTCACAAGATGTCATTAATCTATTCACATGACTGTCACATCCATGGTACAATCACCACAGTCCAATAACCACTCACTAGGCCTCACCACATCCCAACACCAAGTCTCAAAATATGAAACTTTTGGGAACAAAACCACTATCCAATGGGTCACATAGACATTGTGCTTAGCTAGGACATGCTGAATACCAGGCTTTTGGTAAGGTTTAGTTCTATTCCTTATGTTTCCATTTGGGAAAAGGCTATCTGAAGCAAATTCCTCTCTTAATTGGATCATAACTGTGCAATTGAAACAAATAGGGATATGCAATGCCCTTTAACACCTTGGGTTGGAACTTACACAATATTATTCTGACCACGTTACACTGTCCAAAGCATGCCAAATGGTCAAGCCAATATCAGTGGGGCAGGTAAGTATGTTCACTGACAGTCAGAGGTTCTGCAGTTACATGACCCTAATCGTCAGATGCATATTCATGTCTATACTCTCTCCTTAAGCTCTGCCTACAAGTATGTACTACTTTCTCAGACTCATCTATTATGTTCTCCCTCATGCCCTTCTTTCCTACTATTTGCACTGCTTTGTCTGCTAACTTCACTTATTCTTTTTTTTTTTTTTTTTGCCTGGGCGTTTTGTTTTTTGAGATTTTTGCTACTAGGGCCTGTGTGCTCGCCAGAGAGACAAACAGAAAGCGAGAAATCACCCTCAGGGTTGAGGGGGTCATGCCGCAATTCCTTCTCCTCCATTCTCCTCTCAGGCTTTTGGGCATGCACTCATACATGTCCAGTGTGAGTTTAAGCCACCCGGTACAGGTTTTGAACCACAGTTAGCCACAGGGGAGTTAAGCGCCTTAACAACTTTGCCACCTGCTGGCCCCAGCTTCACTTATTCTTCTATTTGTCTATTAGTAAATAATAAATATTCATTGAATGAATGAATGGGCAATAACATCTTTTCTAAAATAAATATTGATCAGTTAAAAATCATTGTTGAGAAAATATTGTAAGTTCAAAATTTTCCTACATTTCAGCATAAGTCGTATTTTTTCTTGGAGTTTAACATATAGAAATCACACAAGCTGTCATCAAAGTCCTCAACTATGAGGCTAGTACATAAAAAATACATGGTTACAAAAATTATATACAAACAACATGCTAGAATGATATATAAAAAGTCAATATTACCTAACATTTTTCTTTTGAGGATATACTAAAGTCTAACCAATACAAATATGTCAGATGGTAATAAACATAATTTGTCCAAGGAAAATTGTCCAACATATTTCTTCTTGTCAGAAGAAAATTTGTATTTCTTCACGGCTGATGAAAATATGGCAAATTATACTACAAACTATGCATCCATTTATCTGCATCTGAATATTAATTAATCTGATTATCCCTCCAGGAAAGCTGGAAATCAGAAATATTATGAAAGTGTAAAACACTGAGCTAGGCCTCATCTCTTATATTTGGTCCTAGGCAACTGTCTCTTCACCCTAGTTTGTCTTTGTACTACTCACACCATCTCAAATGAGGTGGAAAAAAGTATCAAGCATATCGCTTAGCTTAGAGATCTGCCACAGCAGGGATGAGGGAGGAAGTGGGGATGATTGTGAAAGAGCTTTATGAATGGTCTTATTCATTTAATTCCATAAATTCCCCTTTCTAAGGAGTCCTTGAATCTATTCAATTATTTTCATCTCTTTGGCCACCATCCTACTCCAACTTTCTATATTGTCTCATGTACTTTCAATGTTATCATCTGTATTTACTAAGGAGAATTATTCCTTTATTTGATTGCATACTTCTTACCTTCATTTTTCTCTGTATCATAGCTGTGTAATAAACACATATTACATACATGGCATATGTGAAATACGTTTCTAGATACTTGGAGGCTAGATAGCTATAGATGTGATTTCTATCTATGAGTTGATTCTATTGGGTTGTTGGAAAGGTCAAGATACATTTTTCTGTTTTATTATGCAAAAATTAGTCATGACTTTTCCAACAACCCAATATAAAATCATCTCAAAAATGTCTACCTCAGGGTTTGTTGTGAGGATCAAATGAGTTGGTTTGTGCATAGATCGTATCATCATGTATAGAAAGTGTTCAGTAAAATTTAGTTACTATTATTAAGGGAGAAAAAGATCACATTTGACCTAGGAAATCAGGGAAGGTTTTGAGAATTAGACAACACTCAAGTTAATTTTTAAAAGTAGAGTTTAGACAGAGAGAGCGAGGCAGAAAAAGGCATTCCAAACCGGAAAATGGAAAAGCAAAGGTCTAACACAAACTAATTACTCCTTTAAGAAGCTTAAAGTGGGGCATACAGTAGATAGCACTGAAACTTAAGGTGGACAGTCGATGATCAGAGAGAAGTAATATCTGATGATTTCTTCTGTCTGTGGTCTTTCTGCTATTTCCTCATTTCCTACTATTCCTAAACCGCTGCTTTCTCTTTGTGTAAAAAGACTGACGTAGAGTATATAATCCATTATTTTCTAGATGGAGAAACTGAGACTATAATTATTAAGAGATTAGCCTGAAATCAGATACTAGATATTTGCAAGCACAAACCATCATTCTGCCAAGTCCCAAAGCAGTTTTGTTTTGTTTTGTTTTGTTTTTGTTTTTTGCCTACACTTACTTTCAATCTCTCTCCAACTCCTTCTTACCTAATCACCACCAACACACACATACACACACATTTTTATTTTCTATTTACAGGTAGACAAATGTGCATTCTAAGGTGAACACTAAGAGGAAACTCCAGCTTTGTCTAGACTATTCCAAAAGAATGAGTAGTTTCTGGCCAAACAGAAAAATAACATATCCCTAGAGCATGCTGTTAGGAGCATATTTTAGAGTAGGTGAGACCACAAAGAATCTTTTAAATAAGCTATGATGTATGTGTATGAAGAAGAGCTGATAAAAGTCTAAAGTGTAAGTGAAACTTAAGTGAATAAATTAGATTTGAAATCATTGATTAAATACAGAGAAAGTTGAATAATAATTAAAACTAGAAGAGATAGAAGGAGCAACCAGGATTCCCAAGCTCCTCAGCCTAAACTCATCAGGGACCCTATCCAGCCTGCTTTGGCAGAGGACCGGCTGTTTGGGCTTTGCACCTAGTTCCTGCAATCTCAGAGGTAGAAGGCAGTACATCTGCCACCCCAGGCATATTTATGCAGTTTTGCTCCCTCACTCCTCCAGAAGCAACAGGGAGGTCCAAACTGTTCAGCCAGAGCTCATTAAGGACCCCCATTCAGCCTGTTATGGGAGAAAAGAGGGCTGTTTCAGCACACGCAGTGGTCTGCCACCTTATATTCTACCTATCTAGTTCAACTTCCACCCACATTGGGAGCAGAAAGGTTTGGGTATACAGGAATCAAACATCTGAAGACAGGTAAACTCTGGAGCTATTCTCCCCCCACAACTCCCTAGCAGTAAAATGAAATAAAATCCCCTCCAAAAACCTGAACCCAAAACTCCTACTGTCGATTTCACACTCCCAGCTACAATAGAAGAGGGAAACTGGCAGAGAGTTAACATACCATAGGCATATATCTACAGAAACCTAGTCCAAAGAAGTAGGAAAAAGTGAGTATATCACTAGATGACTAAATATTAAAGCAGAGACAAAAGAAGTATGGAAATGTCTCCCCCAAAAAGGAACATAATAGCTTCCCAACAGAGGATAAGACACAGAGATCACAGAAACATCATAGAATTAATTCAGAATATTCATTGTAACAAAACTCAGTGAGAGGAAAGAGAAAACAGAGAACCAATTCTAGGAGATGTAAACATCTTCCCATGACTTGAAGCAGAAGCTCCAAGAGATAGACACACTGAAAAGACTCAAACAGACCTTCTAGAGATAAAGAATATGATGCAGGAAATAATAATAAATATTTTTTTAAAAACTCCCTCAAAAATAGCAACAGTAGATTAGACTACACATAAGAAAGAATCTCTGATTGAGAAGATAAAATTTCTGATTTAGCCCAAGCATCCAAAATAAATAAATAAATAAATGGAAGAATGGCCATTAAAAATCAGGAAAACATATAGGAAATCCTAGACACCATTAAACAGCTGAATAGCTGCATAATAGGTTTTACAGAAGGTGAAGAGACAGGCAAAGGTATAGAAAATCTTTTATAAAATATTAGCTAAAAATTTTCCAAATTTAGAAAAACCTATGGACATCCAAATCCAGAAAATACAAAGGACACCAAATAGATATAAAAAGATTTTCTATAAGGCATATCATAGCCAAATTTGTAAAAATCAAAGAATATTCTAAAAATAGCAAGAGTGAAATGCCAATTTACTTACAAAGTTTACCCTATTAGACTAACATCAGATCTCTCAACTGATACAACACAGGCAAGAAAAGAAGGAAACGACATTTAACGTTCTGAAAGAAAAACAGTTTCTACAAAGAGTACTATACCCAGCAGGTTTACCCATCAATTGGTAAGGAGAAATGTAAGGATTAAATTTCCCAACTAAAGGGCAAAATATGCAGATTCAACTATCTTACACACAAGCAGATTTAAGTGCAATTATTTGATTTACAGTTGTCTCCACAGTTTTAATTTATGTAATTATTATAACCATCACTCAGTGTATAAAACTAGATAAGAGAGGAAATGTTTAAATGTTATAAGCAGCTGAGTCTTTCTTTGCAATGAATTTAAAGAAGGTTAAAACCAAGAACATCGTAAAGTCTATAAATCACCAAGTCACTGAATTACCATGTCTTTGCTTTTAAACATCTCTTTCCAATTTTGTTTTGTTTTTGCTTCCATGAGAACTTGTTTCTTTATGAACAAAACAGTACTACGGTCTTACAAAAATACAGTGAGTAAAAGGGTTTTTTCCTATCTATTTCTAATGGGCTATTGTTATATACAATTTTACTTTTCTCTTACTGGACCAATGACAACACAGATCTTTTCAGAATATAAACTTTCATCTCATCCTCTACATGGAAATTACAAATTCTTCTTTCATTGGCTATGTTAAGATTAGCTTTGTTGGGTCCAGCAGGTGGCATAGTGGTTAAGACACTGGACTCCCACATGTTAGACCACAGATCGAGTCCTGGAGCCAGCAACTTGAAACTCATGCTAGGCACGTAAGCATGTATGGCCAAAATCCTGAGAGGAAAACAGAAGAGAAGGGATCACAACATGGCCATCCCCCCTGGGGAGTTATTTCTCACCTTCCATCTCTCTGTCTCTCTGGCAAACACATACCCTATAACAAAAATTTTCTAAAAAAAGAAAATGATCTTTGTCTTGAGCTAGTAGATGGTGTAGTGGTAACTTCACTGAACTCCCACACGGCCAACCATGGTTTGAGTCCCAGACCCAGTGGCTTAAAAATCACACTGGGCATGTGTGCATGCATGCCCAAGATCCCAAGAAAAGAATAGAGGAGAAGGGATTGTGGCATGGCCATCCCCCCCACCCCGGGGTGTGATTTCTCACATTCCTTCTCACCATCTGTTTCTCTCTGGCCAGCTCACATGCCCTGTGGCAAAAACCTCTTTAAAAAAAAGAAAAAAAAAATGTTATCTTTGTTTCAAAATCTGTCTTCATTAATTTATGATACTTTTTCTTGTCTGATTTTTAATCAATTTGCTTTTCTTTAGAACTGTATTTTATAGTAAAGAATATCATAGACCCTTAAGTACATACTTCCAGAATAACCAGTGGAATGGGTTTTGAATGTTCACAACATAATATGTTAAATGTTGAAGGTGGTGAATATGTTTATATCCTTGATTTGTTTATTATACATGCATTTTAAAACCATTCTGAACCCTACAAAGATGTATGATAATCATATATAAATCAGAAATTACAATAAATATTTTTAAAAATTAAAACTAGGAAAAAATTACCTCTGCTACATTCCAGCGAGCTTTCTGTGCTTTAAGCTAGTAAATTATCACCAGTCTTGCCTTTAATTTGGGGTCACATTGAACTGACACTAGTATACGAGTAATCACATTATTATCTCAAGTTAGTCAAATAATTTTAAAAGTAGCTCTCTTAATACTACCATTTCGGGTGGATAGGTACTAAAATATGAACTGAAATCTTTTTTAAGTTCATCTAATCATGTGAGTTGCTTTCAAATCAGCTATGTTACAGGAAGGTTTTTGACTAACATAATTTAAAGAACAAATGTAATACAGGTTGACTGTGTCTCGAAGACTTCATTTTTCTTGAGTTTTTAATAAAAGATCATTATGATTCATCAATCATTCGTTTATGTAACTAGATAACATTTTACCCTCATTACTCATCAGGACATAATTCTGAGTTTGTGGAAATGTACCTGTTTTCAAATTCATTGTAAAGTGGCAAAAAGGTTCTTAATTAGATAGAAAAACACCTAATAGATGTAATTTGCTCATATACTTTTGTTTGAAATATCATTGATCCTCTCTTTATTCAGAGAATTAATTAAGCATGTGTTGATGGTCTATTAACTCTTTAATTTCAGCTGTACCACTGTAAGTAGCTGCCTACCCAGTGGGGTGGGATTTTAAGTAAACTAACTCCAATATATCATCCTCAAAATGCCAGTGTCTCTAGCACTCTTTGGTAATAAGGTGTTGAAGAGCTCCTGTTAAAAATGCACTTTCCTATGCAAAAGCAGTTCGATAGGCATATGTATTAATATTATAGATAGAATACTATGTCAGTCACCATTAGATGATCTTATACATTGCAAGGTGCTTGATCAATAGATACAGTAGACACCTTATAAAGTTGCACCACATACTTCTAGTCAGGCTAACACATCTCAACCATTGTGAGAAACCCACATGCACATGTGTGTGCAAGACTCACATGAGGTACACTTGAATCTTGAGTAAGTCACATTGTCCTTGTCATTTATTTCTCTCATGTTAATTTATATGAGGATGACAGGCTACATAAAAGATGTCTATTAAAGCATCTTTTCAATCCCATTTTTTTTCTCTCCCTTTCCTCCACATCCTCAGAAATATCCCATGACTGACTCATTTTGCTACTTTTCAATGTGATACCAGTTAACCTAAGATGCCATTCTGATAAAGGAATATTTAATCCTCTCCTTTGTTCTCTACAGCCTTCCACTCCATGCATATGATTATAAACATATGCAAGCCCACTCTCTGGTTATCTCCTGCAAGGGAAAAATGTTAATAACAAACTTTCAATTGGAAGATGGTATAATAGGGCAGAACAGAACAAAACTTTGCAATACCTTTTAAATGATATCCATAGGTGGCCACTTACCCTGTCTACTCTTGAGACCAGTTCTTTCTTAGAAGGTGGAGAAAATACCTGGTTATGGCTGAAGAAAATGAAAGGAATCATATGAGTTCAACTATTTCCTTTTATCTGATGCATAATGTCTTTTACAAAATTCTGAATCATTTAAAATATTAATGCAGATTGGGACCAGCAGAAAGCATAATGGTTACATTGCTAGACTCCCATGTAGTCAACCATGATTCATGTCTTGGACCCAGCAGCTTAAAACTCACACCAGGAACATGTGCATTCATGCCCAAAATCCCAAGGGCAAAATGGAGGAGAAGGGATTGCAGCACGGTCATTCTCCCCCTGGGAGGTGATTTCTCACTTTCTGTCTCTTTGTCTCTCTCTGTCTCTCCAGTGAGTACACACACCCTGTAGCAAAAATCTCTCAAAAAAAAAATACTAATGCAGATTAATCATAAAAATGCTGCTTTGGGTAAACCAGTAACTTTAGCAAATAGGCTATTCTTCAAATGATTCAGGCCTTAATCTTTGAAGAATTTATCTACTTCCATAGATTTTTGGCAAGTGAGTAATGTTAAAAAGCATTCAAGCACAAGGGCCAGACTGTGGCCTGGTGGTTAAGGGAACTGGATCACACATGGCTGACCACACAATTCAAATCTCCACCCTGATATTTATAAAACATGCTGGGCACGAAATCTTAAAAAAAAAAAGAGAGAGAGAAATGGAGAAAATATTGTGGTGTGACACACTCCCATAAATCCAGAAAAGAGAAATGGGACACCAACAGGTGGTAGAGTGGTTACAGTACCAGACTCCTACATGACCAACCGCAGTTTGAGTCCTAGACCTGGTGGCCTGAAAATCACACCAGGCATGTGTGTATGCATGTCCAGAATCCCAGGAAGAGAATAGGGGAGGGGAGATTGTAATGTGGCCATCCCTCACTGGGTGGGAAAATCACACTTCTCACTTTCCCTCTCACTCACTCTCTCTGTCTCTCTCCAGCAAGTGCACATGCCCTATGGCAAAAAAAAAAAAAAAAAAGTAAAAAAAGAGAGAAATGGAGGATAAGGGATGGTGGTATGAGCATCCCACACCAGGGTGGTTTCTCACTTTTCCTATTTCTGTCTCTGTCTCTGTCTCTCTGGTGAGCACAGACAACCTCTAGCAAATAAACAAAAAGAAATATAGATAACTGCATGACCTGAACACACTGTGTTCTATAACATAAAAGGTCTAAGCATGGAGCTCACAAAGTTTATGGTTACAACAGAGATAAAAGCAAGTTGTGTTTATTAGTTCAGTTTCTCTAGTCTACTTGCAATGTACTCCTGGACCGACTGTAAACCTACTAAAAAAAAAAATCTCGCTCAGTCCAAGAGTGTTCATAGTACCTCCAGGAGCACCAATCATTTGGTGCTTTTCTTTTCTCCTTTTTTTTTTTTGGAAGCCTTATTTATAAACATTACTAGTAACATTTCTTTTAACTTTGAAATGTATCATTGATAAAGGGTATATATGAAATGTGCCATGATGATAATTATTATGACCCCAAATAGCTGAAGTCAGATAAATAACACAGAAGCCTATGAATATCCCCTGAGTCTTTGGGTCCCAGTTTGGGCTGATTTGAGGTTGCTCTTAGGAGATTTCGTCCTGGGTTTTAAAGTGTATTTGCCTATTTGTGACACAAGCAAGATATTGGGACAAAATCCAAAGGACAGATTGAGAGGGATTCAAGAGACCTATTCTCTAGAAAATATCAGGTCTACAATTACACCAACTTCTTAACCTCTACCAAAGAATATCTGTTTTATTTTATAGATTGACAGGCTAGAGTGGGATCTCAACAATCATATCAGTTCAGTCCTACATCCCCAAAGCTGAACTGAGGTCTGGAAATGAAGAGAGGAGAGACTAGCAGGGGTGGATATAGCAGTCAGACCAAATTCTAAAATGTTTGAACCACAAAAAGCCATATCGGACTTTAGTCCAGTAAGTTCAATTCCCAAGAGTCAGTAAATGTCAGCTAATCTCATTCTATTGTTGTGGTGACTAGAAAACTACCATATTTTTTTCTCTTTACTTGATTTGAGTAAGATCATCTATCTGAGGGAATCGCTAAACAGAATATTTTATTGGAATCTTCCTATTAATAGGGATACTACAGCTGTGTGCCGGTGTGACTGAAAACACCAGTCAATAATTAAGAGTCCTTCAAAGGTGCCTACATATGAATACCTTTTTCTCAGTGTTCTGTTGTTTACAGACAAAACTCTGTTACTGTGGGCCTCTGAAACTAAAAATATTTGTTCAGAATACATAGGTGTTAGCTCTTCCACAGCCAAGTGTAATGAAACAAACATCTCAAATTTATTTATGCTCAAATACATTAAAATAAAAATGTTCTTTCATTGTCATTCTATGTGTCTGGATGGTTCAATGGTCAGTTGATTGTTTCAGTGGGAGTCGGGAGAAATATGAAGGGTGTATTAAAAAATATCTCAGTGAATAGCAATTTTGTCAATCGACCAATTTACAGTTAAAGTGAAATCACAAATCTGTAGAAGAATTTTTGGCATAACTAATTAAAGTTTTAAGCAGTGGTTATAACATAGCTAAAGTTCAACTTTAATTATATGCCACTTCTCTGAGCAATGCTACAACATAATCACAGGGCATACCCTCTCAAATTATTATTGGATCTGGTTAGACACATCCTAATAAGAATTCTTTTGACTATCACATTATGACCTAAAACTCCCATGTATAAGTAGAATGAACCACAGCATTCATAAATAAGCTTTATAACTAATAGGCTGACTAGTCGGAGCCAAGTCATTTTAGCATATTTTTACTTAAGGATGGAAGTCACATAGCCTGAGATCAAATTGCAATGAAATGCAATGTAAACAACAGAAAAGAGAAGTGTTCTTAACGTGTTTCAAAATATAAAATGACACAAAAAATATAACAGGATCTTAAAAGGCTCATGATCTTTTGAACCAAAATGAACAGTAATACTCTGTAGATGGAAAAAGATTCTGTCAGAAAGCAACCACCACATGGAAAGTGCAGTTGTCTGTATTTTCTGGATGGTGTTGGGGGGGAGGGGCAAAGCTCAGAGGCTTGAGTAGATGATATGTAATTGGTCTATGATTTTCACTTTGTTCTCTCTTTTCCTTTAGCTCATATACTAAAACCTCTGCAGATGATCAGTTGGTCCAATCCCAGCTTCCAGTGCAGTCAGAACTAGAGCGCGGCAGGGAGCAGGGTCAGGACGCTGCAGGTTCTCAGGTGACAAGAGGGACTTCCCTGATCAGTCAGTAGAGAGACCAGAATAATGGTCATTCTCAGTTGACCATTTTCTGCCTCTGCCAGGGAAAACAGACTCAAAGTTCCCTAATTTACTTCCCCTAGAACTCTTAGTTAAAATAATAATTCTGTAACTTATTTTTAACTGCCCTGTATCATAGCTACAGAGTATGATACATATACATTAAATTCTTCTCCTGGCCACTTTCTTTTTTTTTTTTTTTTTAATTTTGCCAGAGGGCCTGTGTGCTTGTTGGGAGAGAGAGACAGAGAGAGAAAGTGCGAAAGCACCCACCATGGAGGATGGTCACACCACCACCCCTTCCCCTCCATTTCTCCCTCCTTTTGGGATTTTGGGCATGTATGCACATGTATCTGGTGTGTTTTTTAAGCTATTGGGTCCAGGACTTGAACCATGCTGTCATTCATGTGGGATCCAGCTGGCTTAACCATCAAGCCATGGGCTGACTCTCTCTCTGCTACTTTCTAATATGAATTTGAAAAAAAAAATTACTTAAGTTCTCTAAACACTCAAATATTCATCTGGAAAATATATCATTACCCACTTTACAGGATCTTCTAAAGATTAAGTGAGGTATTATGCAAAGGTGTTCTAACACAATGCCTGACACAAAGCAGATTCTGAATAAATATACATATCCAATGCCTACCTCCCTTCTCTCTACAAGATTAACCTCTCCACAGTATTCATAACCCTATTGCCTCCCAGGTCTCACAGTCCACTCTCAACAATTACGTGTTTTCTCTGCTGTATTGTCTAACTCTTTTCCTGTTGACTCCTGAAAAATCAACCAATGCTTATTGAACTTATAGTCAATAGGTGCCAAGGAGCCAGGTATCATGTGTTATCTTACCCCTAACTTTCCTTCCTCCTTCTTCTATGAAGAAACCACTTCAATAAAATTTCAGTAAGAGAATCTGATACTAATGGTTGTCACCGGAAATACAGATAGCCAGTTATTGCATTCAGAGTTTAGATCGTATGTGCATGTCAGCATTTTACAGAAAAAAAAAAAAAGAAAGAAAAGCTCAGTTTTGTCATTAGGGTTTCAAAAAAATCCACAAGAAAAGCTCAGTTTTGTCATTAGGGTTTCAAGAAAATCTAGGACTCTTGATACATTAAGATTTATTGATCTCGGGAACCAGCAGTTAGCGTAATGGCTATGTCGCTGGACTCCCACATAGTCGACCGCGGTTTGCGTCCCGGACCCGGTGGCTTAAAACTCACGCCGGGCACGTGTGCGTGCGTGCCCAAGATCCCGAGAAGAGAATGGAGAAGAAGGGATTGCGGCGTGACCATCCCCCCCTGGGGGGTGATTTCTCGCTTTCTGTCTCTCTGTCTCTCTCTGTCTGTCTGGCGAGCGCACGCACCCTATAGTGAAAAACCTCTCCAAAAAAAAAAAAAAAGAGATTTATTGATCTCAGGGCTGGCAGGCAATGTAGTGGTTAAGGTACTGGATTCCCACATGGCTGACCATGGTTCAAGTCCTAGACCTGGTGGCTTACTTTCTCACTTCCTCTTTCTCTCTCTCTCTCTCTCTGGTAAAATTTTTTAAAATAATAATCAAAATAATAAATAAAATTAAATAAATAAATCTTTTTTAAAAAATCTGTTGATCTCGGGATCAGCAGATGGCGTGATGGTTACATCACTGGACTGTCACATAATCGACCACGGTACTAGTCCTGGACCTGGCAGCTTAAAACTCATGCCTCATGCCAGGCAAATGTGTTCCCAAAATTCCGAGAGAAGAATGGAAGAGAAAGGATTGCAGCTGGGGGACAGAGGGTGATTTCTTATCTTCTTTCTCTCTTTCTCTCTTTCCAGCAAGTACACGCTCTCTATAGCAAAAATCTCTTAAAAAAAAAAATCTGTGATCTGCCTCAGTAACTTTCTAGACTATGATGCTATCCCATTTTATCTGCTTCTGTCCTTACTTGGCACTGAAAGCATCCTAGCCATGGTCACTAGCAAACGTACTTCAAATTTTGATTTGAAAAATTCAAATTTTGGGATCAGCATTTAGTGTAATGGCTATGTCACTGGACTCCCATGTAGTCGACCGTAGTTCGAATCTCCCATATCACCCTGAAGCCTGCAATGGAGCTAATGTGATACCAGATGTTAGTAAATTCTAGATCATTCACACGCTACTAAATACTCTCTCAGGGAACATTCTCAATATATTCTCTAGGATTCTCACAGATTAAATGCAAAAATATATTATCTTACAAATACAAATTAAATTACTGTCACTGAGAGTTATCAGAAACAAAATACAGCTTAAATTTCCAAGGAAATTTATATGCTGAAATTATAGGAAATTCAATAAAAATGGTTAAGAACTTTTAAAATACATAATTTTCAAATTAACAAAAAAAATTTAAATGGCCAAGAAGTATTTAGAACTACAATAACTTAATCTTTGACATTAAAAATGTATTGAGGATCAGCAGGTGGCGTGGTGGTTAAGGGACTGGATCTCACATGGCCAACTCCATGGTTCAAGTCTCAGACCTAGCACCTTGAAAAACAAGCTCGTATGTGTATATGAATGGCCCAAATTCCAAGAGTAATATAAAGAAGGGATTGCAGCATGGCATCCCTTCTAGGAATGATTTATGCTTTTCCTCTCTTTCTGTCTCTCCTCTTTGTTGAGTGCACATGCCCTATGGCAAAAATCTAAATAAAAATTTAAAAAATTAAAAAATAAAAAAGCATATCAAATACATATGAAAGAGAGAATTTGTAAACTCAAAATTAGACCTAAGGAAATTATTCAGAATTATCATAGAAGTATAAAATACAGATACTGAATAATGTAGTAAATAAGAAAAAGGTTCAAGAACCAGATTAAATTTGAATCCCAGCTCTACTTCTAACTAGCTTTATAATATTGGATTATTACTATCCTCTTTGTACCTCAGTTTCATCAATATTTGTGAAAAGATTAAATGAGAAAATACACATGAAATACCAGGAGTAAAGTCTGATCATTTTAAGGACCTCAGAACAAATATTGTTAATGTTGCAGAACTAAGCCGAAACATAAGCTATTATATCAAGAAACATAAGCATAATTAACCTACTAAAAGAAACATAAGCATAATTAACTTACTAAAAGAAACAGTTTTCAAATTAACTCATAAAACAAAGGGAGAGAGAATGAGAGAAGGAAAAAGAGAAGGTAAGAAAAAAGAAGGAAAAGAAAGAAGGAAAGAAGGGAAAAGGGAAAGAAGAAGAAAGGGAAGGAAGAAAAAAGAAGAGAGAAAGAAGAAAGAAAATAAAAGAAGAGAGAAAAGAAGAAAGAAAGAAAGAAAGAAAGAAAGAAAGAAAGAAAGAAAGAAAGAAAGAAAGAAAGAAAGAAAGAAAGAGAAAGAAAGAAAAAGATAAAAGTAAAAAGTGAGAGGGGGGCCAGGCAGTGACACAGAGGTCACAGGTAACACAACAACTGGACCCGACCCATATTGGAAAGGTTAAGAGTTGATGTCCTGGGACCTCCCAGAGCATGCCGGGTACACACATTGCTTTTGGTTTGGGGTAGCTGAGACTGGGAGTAGATCACAGCAAGAAGACACTAATGGGGTCAGAAGACCATTCTGTCTTTGTCTTTGTCTCTCTTACTGAAGACAAAAGAAATTAGTACATTTAAAAAATATATATATAGAGAGAGAGAGAACGAAGGAAGAAGGGAGGAAGAGAATGAGAAAAGGAAAAGGAGAAAGAAGAAAAAAGAAAGACCATAATTTCTTTTTTTTTTTTTTTTTTGGAGAGGTTTTTTTGTTTTGTTTTGTTTTTTGTTTTTTTTTTTGCTATAGGGCGCGTGCGCTCGCCAGACAGAGACAGAGAGATAGAAAGCGAGAAATAACCCCCCAGGGGGGGACGGTGAAGGCGCAATCCCTTCTCCTCCATTCTCCTCTAGGGATCTTGGGCACACACGCACACGCCCCCAGCAGGAGTTTAAGCCACGATGGTCCAGGACTTGAACCATCAACTACATGGGAGTTCAGCGACAAAGCCATTATGCTAACTGCTGGTCCCCAGAAATTGAATTCTTAAATGGCTTTGTGCAAATAACAGACCAAACTGAGATTAACCTTTTTTTTTTGTTTTCTCAAATAAGTCAGTTTATACTTCTCTTTAGGAAAAGGGGGAATGGAGAGAGAGGAAAAAAATTGTTTCAGAGGAAATTTCCAGTGCACTTGTCACTAGGTTTTGGCTTTGTCCATGGTTTAAGATCTTTCGTGAATCAATAAAATGTGAAAAAAAAAATTTAGTAGGGCACGGAGGGAGGGAAAAGGGGAAGGAAAAAATGGGTTAAAATATGCTTAATTGGCAAGAAATAAGAAGCTATTTGCTGATGATAATGTATACAGTAATATCCTTGTCTTGACTGACATGCATGGTTTTTGTTTTCGAAAAAGAAATGTATAGTGTAAAGACGTGATTAAAAGTAAATTAAAATAAGTAAATAAGAAAAGAGAAAACAGAATTAAAATATTTAATTTTATTCATTGCCATTATCGTATTTTTTTTTTTTTTAAGCTGACCACAGCAAGACAGAAAGAGAAAGAAGGAAAGTGATAAAGTAAGCTGTCAGGTCCAGGATTCAAACCATGGTGAGCCATGTGAAAGTCCAGCTGCCTTAACCTCCATACCACCTGCAAGCCCCTAGGATGATGTTTCTACAAGTCAGGCAAACCATCCAGAAGAGACATGAACACTCCTTAGTGAAATCAACCTTATGACGACTTAATCTCAGATTCCTAGTCTCCAGAATTTTGGACAATAAATATCTGCAGTATTAGCCACACAGTAGACAGCACTGTCTTCCAACAGGTTGGAAACACCATTGTTATTTTCTGCTCAAATGCCCAAATTCTCAACTAGACTATATTTAATCGTTTAGTACTGAATAGATGCTCTAAAGATTACAGAATGAATAATTCAAACATTAGAGGAGAGTTAAATTATCCCTGATGTCTCTGCTAACTATTTTATTTGTGTCTTTATTTTGTTTTTATTTGGGGGAAACACTGAGCTACTAATCCATATGCCTGAAGCAAGAGGATCTTGAAATCTTTACAATTTTATTATTTATAAACACTAAAACAATATAGAAAGAATACTTAAGTTCTTGATAAAGATAATTTCTTGGGAAACTTTTAAAATATAAAGATATAAACCACTGAATACTGAATTCTCCACAAAAGCATTAAAAAAAAAAATTAAGCTTGAAGTGAGAGGACATTGGTCACCCTCATTTAGACCTCGGTGGGATGAGGTGGGATGAGATGAGCTCCTGTCATGTTTCAAAATTTTCCTCACCTCTTTTGAATCTTGTAAAAGGAGCTATGAAGAGAATATCGGAAATGGCATTTTTCACTGAAGGGACTTACTTAAATTCCAATGCTGAATTTTAAAGGCTGGCAGGAAAGAGTAACTTAGTGGGCTGAAGGCGAAGGCAATTCCAGACTGTTCTCCAATAAAGTGATTCTGTGGTATGAAGAGAGGAAAGTAGAGTTGGGAAAGTCACCTCACTTGCTAATTTGTAGCTTTTTGCTCAGAAAATAATCTTATCTAGGCATTTATGGTGGAGTGGCACAGAAAATCTATTGTTTGATACCAAATAGTACAGATTTAAAAACTTATTTTCTTCCTCTAAATGCGTAGAAGAATGATAGCCTTTTCAAACTATGTGTGAAAATCTGTTAACAAGATCATTGTGAAAGTCATGACATATTTTTCTATGTTTTTCTATGCAAAAATCTGCACAGTTCTGATTGACCCAATATATAGCAAAATTTAAAATGCTTTCAGAAAAATCAGCTATAACTTAGTATTTTTTAACACAAAAAATATTACAATGTTTGTTTTTTATATGCATACATTTTTATATGCAAATATAGCATCATCCTCATGGGTAGACAATTTTGAAACTTAAATTTTATCACTAGTTGATGTTTTTCAAATTTTGACTCCTTTTGAAATTTTTATAATTAAAAATTAACTTTAAAATGTGAGAAATGTCTGCAAGCAGGAAAAGAACAAGAAAAAATTAAAGAGAAAATTAAAACAAAGGAATATCAGAATATAAGTCTAAAAACCTAACCAAAGCCATGGAGCTGTTCCAGTAGGAATCAGCATGTAATGTTAGCCTTCACAGATCCATGGCAATGTAAAAATGGAAACAAAGATGTAGGACACGAGGACAAAGAGAACAAGAGTGGACAAAATAACAGGCTTTCACGCATATTTGGAAGATAGAAAATGATGGAGGAGAGAAAGTGATTTACTTTGCAGACTCCTACACTTGGCCAAGAAGTCAATGTTAACATGAAACAAGCCAAGTTAGTCCAGTGTCTCTCAAGGTCTAAGGACTTTTCGACTCCAGATAACTTGGAAGCAGAGGTATGGCATAGAAGTAAGAGCTCGAAGATTTTTACACACTTTAAGACAGGTTCCTACACCCCCATACTTCCCTCCAAAGAGCCATGTAACTGACTCCTTTTACTTCAACAGCAGCTTAAATAAATTAAACTAATAAATTGAAAAATTAAACTGAATAAATTAAACTAGATACAGCCTGGATCTGTGGAAACCAATCACCACAAAGAGAACAATTGAAACTCTAAATTAAAATACAGAAAAATCTATTTAATTCTAAGCCCTCTTCCCCAACCTGACTGACAATCAAACGTGTCCACTCTATCAGGAAAATATTAGAGAATTTTTTAACTGCCTGAGGGCACGTGTACTCACCAGAAAGAAATGGAGAGTAAACCACTTCTCCCTAATGGGGTGTGGTTCCACCATAATCCCTTCTCTTCCATGTCCCCATCCTTCAGGTTTTGGGGACCCACATAACATACCACCAAGCATGTTTTTCAAGCCACTAGAGTCAGGATTGAAAACATGGTCAACCATGTAGGATCCAGCTACCTTAACCACTAGGCTATGGGGCTGGCTTAGAGAATGCTTGTTCTGAAACTGAAAGGTTCTGGAGGAAAGAACCACAAATACTGATATCTGTGAGTATCCCAGATAAATGGTCTGAGTCCTATCCAATAACCTTGCAGGGAAATCCACAGCTGACAAGCATATAGTACCCGGTCAGTTTTGTAATAGCTCACTGATAAAAATAATAGATTCCCAAGTTGTCCTTTGCATATTGAAATAAGAGAAAAGAAAAGTATTCGTCAACACCAAGTCTTGTACACGAACATTTATAGTGACTTTATTTATAATGATTCAAACTGGAAACAACCCAACTAACTGACAGATGAATGGCTAAATACATTGTGATGTATCCATGCAATTCCATACTAGTCAGCAAAAAAAAAAAAAAAAAAAAATTGATACAGAATGTACTAAAAAAAGCTATGCAAGGGAAATATATGCTCTAACATCTCATTTATATGAAATTATAGCAAATGCAAACAAACCTATGGGAACAAAAGCACATTAGTGGTTGCCTGAGGAGGGAGTTGGTAAGTGGAGCCAGGTGAGAAAGTGAACCAAGAGATAAATTATAAAGGTCCTCCTACAATCCACCCCCTTCTATACAGTCTCTGGTATCTATAGTTTAATTCTAGACATTTGGAAAATGTGAACACTAGCTGTATTAGTTAATTATATTAAGGAATTACTATTCTTTTTATTTTTAGGTGTGATAAAGGTTTTGTAGCTGTGTCATAAAGTGTCCTTATCTTTTATATATATAACACTAAACAATGTAGAGAAAATATTACATATCTTTAGAATTTATTTTAAATAAAGTAAGTGTAAAAGTATATCATCTCTAGGATTTATCTTAAATTATAGAGTATGGGATGGGAGAATAATAGGTAGTAATATAGAGAAAACAAGATAGATCATGTGTTTATCATTGCTGAAATTTTATATACATTCAAACGTCCCCATAACAAAAAGTTAAAAATATGAATACAAAATGTACATATCTAATATTGATAAAATTTTTTATTAAAATACTTTAGGAGGGTCATAGAGAAGAAAGTTCAGATGACATTAAGTAGTAAATATTCATCCCATAATATAGGATGCAAATATATGTATTTAAAATTGATAAATTAGGCCATCATGTGGCATGGAGGTTAAGGTGGTGGATCCAACATGGCTGACCTCATGTTTCCAAGTACAGATCCAGAGCTTGCAAGTCACACTGGGTGTGTATGTGTACCTGCCCAAAATCCCTAGAGGAGAATGGAGGAGAAGGGGTTGTGGCATAGCCATCCCCTCTGGGGAGTAAAGGGGGGGGGAGAGTATTTTTTCTCACATTCTTTCCTTTTCTCTCTCTGTTTTTTTTCCTCCCTCCAGCAAGCACACATATGCCATAGGGGAAAAAAAAAATAATTAATTTTAAAAATTGATAAATCAAGTATCTGGAATAGTAAATCGTTTTGGGGACCAATATATGATGTGGTGATTACATCACTGGACTCCCACATAGTGGACCGTGGTTCAAGTCGCAGACCAAACAGCTTGAAACTCATGCTGGGTGCATATGCGTGCATGCCCAAAACCCAAGGAGGAAAATGAAGAAAAAAGGATTAAGGCATGGCCATTCCCCCAGGGAGTGGTTTCTTGCTTTCTGTAACTCTGTCTTTGTCTCTTCAGTGAGGGCACATATCCTCTAGCAAAAATCTCTCTAAAAAAAAGAAAAAGTAGAAGTAAATAGTTTTAGAATGTGGAGGAACAACTGAAAAAGTTAAAATTGAGTGCCTGTGGAGAAAAAAAATTCAGGGGTAGGTAGATGTAAGGCAGCGAACTTTATTATTATTATTAATCATACAGTACTGTTTATTTCTGTATTATTACTCTTATACTGTTTAACTTTATAGAACTGTGAACATATACAAATTCATTAAAAAAAATTATTTTTAGGGCTGATTGTGTAACCTCATGATTAAAGATCCCATATAGCAACTGAAGTTTGAATCCTGGCCCTAGCAGGGATTTGATTTTCAGTGTCTGTGACCTCAATCCTGATAGGATGGAGAAATGGAAAAGGGAATACAGTTTAACTATGCCCCATTGAGGAGTTCTCTCTCTCTCTCTCTCTCTCTCTCTCTCTCTCTCTCTTAGGAGCATATGTACCCTTTGGTAATTACAAATATATATATTAAGATATATAAAACATCTTTTACTTTTGAAGTTTTTACAAGAATTCTACTTACCCATATAATGAATTATACTCTGACTTGACACTCAATTTTATCTTCAATCTCCTCTCATTTGTCTGTTTACTTCATCCATTGACAATCATGTCATGATTCCAATATGATTTGAATTCATTTACTTCTCTAACTCCTTGGCATCACCCTGGCCTGAAACCTCATCATCACTTATCCAGAACACTGGCATAGTCTCCTCTTAGATTTCTTGTTTTCACTCTCACCACATCTGATTTATTCCACACTGCAGACTGACTCGGTTTTGTTTTGTTTTTGCCACAGAGACAGAAAGAGGGAAAGTGAGAAAGCAAACCACTGGGTCTGGGACTCCAATCACATTCAGCCATGTGGGAGTCCTGCACCTTAACCATCATGCCACCTGCTGGCCCTTGCAGACTGACCTTTTTAAAATGCAAAGCAAAACATTTCACTCCTTTTGAGACCCCTTCAGTGGCCACAGAATGCTATCTGAATAAATCCAAAGTCAAAACACAGCTTTCAGAGTCCTGAACCTTTAGGATTCCTGCATCCTCTTTATACAATCTTAGCCTTCATTCCTTTGAATTTGCGCATACTCATTTGCTAGTCTTGAACACCTCCCCATCAGTCTTTCTTTGTTTAGCTCTTATGATTTGCAGTTCAACTTAAAGTTCACCATCTTTCTCATACTACCAAATTAGTTTTCCCCACAGCACTTACTCTGTTTCTTTCACAGACCATGCGTAGGAGCAGGGATTTGTTTGCTCACTGTCTATCTCTGTTACCTACAATAATCCCTGCCACAGAGTAGGTCTTCAATAAACATGATTAAAATTAAGAATAAATGAAGTGGATTATAGGACAGTTTTCCTCATACTCTAGTGTACAAACAGTCCTGGGGGAAGATCCTCTTAAAATGCAGATTCTGATTCAGTGGATCTAAGATGGCACCTGAGGTTCTGCATTTCCAGCAAGCTCTCAGGGATGCCAAAGCTGTCAATGCTTTATTCAGACTTTATCAGAGTGGCTAAAGGGTACACAAAGATGAGTCATAGTGATGCTTGTCATTTAGAAAGGAGCTGATGATCTGTTAATAGGGTTGCCACATGAAAATACTCTAAGTCCAAACACATCAACTTCGTTTTCATTAGTATAGGAAGCATGAAAACCTGAAGCTAGGGGACCAGCAGATGGCACAGTGGTTACTAAGTTGCTGACCTCCCACATAGTTGACTGCAGTTCAAGTCCCGAATCCGGTGTCTTAAAAAACCCATGCATGCCCAAAATCCTGAGAGGAGAATGTAGGAGAGGGAATTGCAGCATGGCTATGCCCCTGGGGGGTGGGGGGGATTTCTCACTTTCTGTCTGTCTGTCTCTGTCTCTCCAGCAAGCATACATATCCTATAGTAAAAATAAATAAATAAATAAAAACCTCTCTCTAAAACAAAACAAACAAACAAAAACCCTGAAGCTATGGACCAGCAGATGGCATGGTGGTTAAGGGGCTGGACTCCCACATGGCCAACTGGAATCTGATTTTCAGACCTGGAGGCTTACTTTCTCACTCTCCCTCATGCTCGCTCACTCGCTCACTCGTGCTCTCTCTCTCTCTCTCTCTCTGGAAAGTGCTTAGCCCTATTCCAAGTTAAAATAATGAGAATAAGAATAATAAAAATGGATAAATAATTAAAAAAAAACAAAAAGCTATTTCAGATTGAGATATTTAGATGATAGATACCAAACATAAAAAAATCAGCTTAAGGCCATATCTGGATATAATAAAATCATTCAAGATGTTATATCAAAATATATGACTTACAAAAAGCAAATTATAATTCAGAATATGGGAATAGAGATCTATTTTAACGAAGAACTAAATATCCTGGGACACATTGATGAGATGTTTTTAGAGGTTTTTGCTATAGGGCGTGTGCATTCTTTAGAAAGAGAGACAGAAAGCAAGAAATCACCCCCCAGGGGGGATGGCCACTCCCCAATCCCTTCTCCTCCATTCTCCTCTCAGGATCTTGGGCACGCACGCACATGCGCCCGGCATGAGTTTAAACCACCTGGTCCAGGTCTCGAATCACAGTCGACTAAATGGGAATTCAGCAACATAGCCATTATGCCAACTGCTGGTCCCAGCCTAATAAGGATTTGAAGTTGATTCTGCTCCCTGAATAGCTAAGCAGCTCACTTATATTCTCTGAATCTCAGTTTCATCATCTATAAATTGAAGCAAGTGTTACCCACCCTAGTGATGTGAAGAAGTGACATATCACATATCAATTAAATAACTCCCCTGACATATGGTCTGTACAAAACATCAGGTCTTCCTCTTTATTTCTTAGGTAGAACATTTTATTTATAACATTAGTTTCTCAGGAGGTGAGGGAAAATCTTTTTTTTTTTTTTTTCAGGTTTTTTTCATAGGGCATGAGGGCTCACCAGGGAGGAGAGACACAGGGAGAGGGAAAGTGAGAAATCACCCCCCAGGTGGGATGGCCATGCTGCAATTCTTTGTCCTCCATTCTCCTCCTGGGATTTTGGGCATACATACACATGTGTCAGGTGTGATTTTTAGCTGCCAGGTCTAGGACTCAAACCAACATCATCCATGTGGGAGTCCAGACAGAGCCTTAACTACTACACCACCTGCCCACCTGCTGGCCTCGAGAATCCATTTTTGAATGTTATATTTTGTATCCCTAACATCTCTAAGGAAAAAGAGTAATATAAATAAAATAAATACTCAGGTTGGAGCAGGCATTTTGGTTTTAGTGTACATTTTGATCAATGATTTAGCAATACCTAGATGTTTGAGTACATTTAATATCTTGATAATGATAATCTGTATCATTTCTTTTTTTTTTTTTTTTCGAGAAGATTTTGCTATAGGGTGTGTGCACTCACCAGAGAAACAGAGAGAGACAGAAAGCGAGAAATCACCCCCCAGGGGGGATGGCCACGCCACAATCCCTTCTCCTCCATTCTCCTCTCGGGATCTTGGGCACACAAGCACACGCGCCTGGCATGAGTTCAAGCCACAGGGTCCAGGACTCGAACCGTGGTTGACTACGTGGGAGTTCAGTGACATAGCCATTACGCTAACTGC
>NW_006159939.1:1071956-1076715 GCF_000334495.1 Tupaia belangeri chinensis | reverse complement strand
GAATAAGAATAATAAAAACGGATAAATAATTAAAAAAAAAAACAAAGCTATTTCAGATTGAGATATTTAGATGATAGATACCAAACATAAAAAAATCAGCTTAAGGCCATATCTGGATATAATAAAATCATTCAAGATGTTATATCAAAATATATGACTTACAAAAAGCAAATTATAATTCAGAATATGGGAATAGAGATCTATTTTAACGAAGAACTAAATATCCTGGGACACATTGATGAGATGTTTTTAGAGGTTTTTGCTATAGGGCGTGTGCATTCTTTAGAAAGAGAGACAGAAAGCAAGAAATCACCCCCCAGGGGGGATGGCCACTCCCCAATCCCTTCTCCTCCATTCTCCTCTCAGGATCTTGGGCACGCACGCACATGCGCCCGGCATGAGTTTAAACCACCTGGTCCAGGACTCGTATCACAGTCGACTAAATGGGAATTCAGCAACATAGCCATTATGCCAACTGCTGGTCCCAGCCTAATAAGGATTTGAAGTTGATTCTGCTCCCTGAATAGCTAAGCAGCTCACTTATATTCTCTGAATCTCAGTTTCATCATCTATAAATTGAAGCAAGTGTTACCCACCCTAGTGATGTGAAGAAGTGACATATCACATATCAATTAAATAACTCCCCTGACATATGGTCTGTACAAAACATCAGGTCTTCCTCTTTATTTCTTAGGTAGAACATTTTATTTATAACATTAGTTTCTCAGGAGGTGAGGGAAAATCTTTTTTTTTTTTTTTTCAGGTTTTTTTCATAGGGCATGAGGGCTCACCAGGGAGGAGAGACACAGGGAGAGGGAAAGTGAGAAATCACCCCCCAGGTGGGATGGCCATGCTGCAATTCTTTGTCCTCCATTCTCCTCCTGGGATTTTGGGCATACATACACATGTGTCAGGTGTGATTTTTAGCTGCCAGGTCTAGGACTCAAACCAACATCATCCATGTGGGAGTCCAGACAGAGCCTTAACTACTACACCACCTGCCCACCTGCTGGCCTCGAGAATCCATTTTTGAATGTTATATTTTGTATCCCTAACATCTCTAAGGAAAAAGAGTAATATAAATAAAATAAATACTCAGGTTGGAGCAGGCATTTTGGTTTTAGTGTACATTTTGATCAATGATTTAGCAATACCTAGATGTTTGAGTACATTTAATATCTTGATAATGATAATCTGTATCATTTCTTTTTTTTTTTTTTTTCGAGAAGATTTTGCTATAGGGTGTGTGCACTCACCAGAGAAACAGAGAGAGACAGAAAGCGAGAAATCACCCCCCAGGGGGGATGGCCACGCCACAATCCCTTCTCCTCCATTCTCCTCTCGGGATCTTGGGCACACAAGCACACGCGCCTGGCATGAGTTCAAGCCACAGGGTCCAGGACACGAACCGTGGTTAACTACATGGGAGTCCAGCGACATAGCCATTACGCCAACTGCTGGTCCCCATTTCTTTTTTTTTTAAGAGATATTTTTGCTATAGGGTGCATGTGCTTACCAAAGAGACAGAAAGCGAGAAATCACCCACAGGAAGAATGCTACAATCCCTTCTCCATTCTCCTCTTGGGATCCTGGGCACACATGTACACACACCCAGTGTGGAATTTAAGCCACCCGGTCCAGGATTCGAACTGCAGTCAACTAGGTGGGAGTCCAGTAACATGACATAACCATTATGCCATCTGCTGGTCCCAATCTGTATTATTTCTAAATCACTGTATGCACTTGGTTAAATACAGTATCTTCATACAAGAAAGCATTATTCTCTAAATCCTTTGATTTTGTATCTTTAATTTTGGAATGTCAATATATTTTACAAAAAATATCAAAATTGCAGAATCATGGGACCAGCAGTTAGCATAAGGGCTATGTCACTGGACTCCTATGTAGTCGACTGCAGTTTAAGTCCCGGGCCCGGTGGCTTAAACTCACGCCGGGCGTGTGTGCGTGTGTGCCCAAGATCCCGAGAATGGAGGAGAAGGGATTGCGGTGTGGCCATCCTCCCTGAGGGATGAATTCTTGCTTTCTGTCTCTCTGTCTCTGTCTTTCTGGTGAGCGCACACTCCCTATTGCAAAAACCTCTCAAAAAAAAAAAAAAATTGCAGAATCATCAACAATTAAAAACCACATGAGAAACAAATTTCTTTCCTCCTGAAATATCTACCAAATACTTTCAAACTATGTTACTAAGATTTAAAGAACTAAATTAAATCAATGATCTTAATATTTTTAATTGGAGAATTTTCATCTTTTTATAGAATACATGGATGTGTACATTTTCACTGACGGTTGGGGCTTCCTTTAGTTGCTATACATAATGTTAACTTGTTATAACTTAGAATATAATTTAAATGTAACTTAGAAATACAAAAAAAGGAGAGAGCAATTTGGAGAAAATAAAAAATAAATTACTTTATTAACGGAAAATATTCTGCTGAGCCAAGTCATTTGTAATTTTTTCATGAGGCTAAAGGGAAAACCATCTGTTCCCTCAAAACAATTGTGACATTTAGACATAATAACTAATGGAAAATGTCATCAAAGAACTGCTTGAGTACATATAGTTATGCTTCTCCATGAAATGCTGACAAAGTTTGTGGACATAAAATGACTGGTTTTATGCCTTTAGTCCCCTCCATGGCAAATGGATTTTAATTTTTCTTTTTTAATATACCTTTGCCTTCCACCTCAACTTGTTTCTGAATGTCATGAGATTAGCCATTGGAGTCGCATGGATTTAATTATACCTCCTCAATGTCTCGGGCTTCACTCTTGGCACGTAAGTTCATTCATGGCTATTCTTAATCACTTCTTTTGATCAATCCTTTATTATAACATACAACCAATTCTTGAAAATCCAGTTGTATTTTACAGAGATGGCAAATTTGACCGTCTGCTGTGTATGGCCATTAACTGCTTCAAGATGCTCTCTATCTGCTATGTTAATATTTGCTGATGTGTTAACGTAATGATGTCCCATCTGCTTTTGCTGTGAGGCACTTTCTCTCTGTAGGGATGGAAATTAATGACAGCCTCTCTGACAGCTGCCCGATGTCAGAGCTGAGAGGGAGTGAAGGGTACATAAGGGCTGGTTACTAGTTAGCACGTGGGAGAGTAAACACCCCAGTGGATGCAAGCTCGGGCTTTTTCTCATGAAGCTCTCTTGCTCTCACAGTCATCTTCAGATATTGCTGATACTGAAAAAATAGAAGGTAAAGAATTTCCTATTTCTGTGTATTGTTTAGTTAGGCACAAGCAGACTTGTAAAGATTTCTTTCAAAAAAAAGATTAAAGGACAGATGGATTAGAATGTTAACTTACCAGACTGTTTAGAGGACAAACTCATAAAAGTGAAGATTTCGAAAATATTTAAAAATGGTTTGAACTGTATTAAAGGGACTATCTCAAGAGAGACGATGATCATTGTAAATTATGTTGTTAAGAGATGTTTTTAAGAAAATAGGTCTAGTTTTCAGTCACTTCAATTGGGACTAGGAGAAAATGTCTTTTGTTCAGTGTTGGATTGTTCTTTTCAGAAAACTTGAAGCACAATGTGCACCCTGAAGCTGCCTATAGCTCTCATCATACTCGCTGTTGCATTAAACCGTCTGAGAGCTACACCCGTTGAAAGGTTAGTAACTTCAAAATCCTGTTTCTTTTGTGAAGTATGGCAAAATTAGAATTAAACTCTGCTGCATAACTAAGAACCTCAAGGAGCAATCCTGAAGCCGTTCAATTGCTCCTTGAATTTTGTGTTCTTTGGAGAATAATGGCAATGGCTGACAAATCTCTTTGATGGAACTTCTGACAGACAGGAATGGATAGTTCCCGTTTTGTCAAGAAATATGCTGTTGGAACTTAGAGGGACAAGGCCAGAATACGAAGCAAGAAAAACCAAAAGGTAGTCATTTCTGCTATATTAACTTGATGTTGAAATGAACTAGAGAAACTTGAGTAACTCGAAGCATGTATTATATCTTAAATTACGTGGAATTTTATTGTATTTTTACATAGATTTTTTTTTCCTTCAAAGGGATTTGAAAACATCTAACATTTTTATATCTCCCTCTGGAAATTAAAATGTATAGAAATAATCAGGGTACAAATTTGAATATTTAAGATGATAATCTTAGAAGAATAGTCATGTGCTGTTAAAGGATTCATTCTATCTTGTTAGCTATTCTGTGAATGAAATGGAACGATCGAAAGTTCTTCATGAGATTACTTCAAGCTGCTATAAGTGTAAATTAATATCTCTTGAAATTATTTTTAATAGTTAGCATGGGTATTAGAACATCCTAGAAGTTATTTTAAATCATTTGTTTTTAAAGATGTCAAATGATTTCAATGATCTAAGCAGTTAAAGACTATGCTGGGTGAAACTATTGGCAGTAATTAGAACTTTCCAATGGAAACCCTTTATGACTGTCATTCTCCATTTATTTAAAAAAATCATAATTCCAAATCTATGCATGTGCTATAAATAATATAATGAGAATGTACTATGCATAAAGTTTGCTCCATATATTGGTAGTCTTGTGGAATTGAGTTTATGTACTCTTTAAAACCATGGAGAAATAAGTTTACCATTGAAAAGAATTGTGCCTTAAGTCATATCAGAACTCTCCTCATTAGAATTTTTATCATCTTGTCTTTGTTTGCCTTTGGGACTTTTTTGTTGGGGTGTAGATGGTAATATATAAAGACTACTACAGCACCTCTATGTAACGAACAGCAGGAA
>NW_006159939.1:1057183-1071727 GCF_000334495.1 Tupaia belangeri chinensis | reverse complement strand
AATCCCAGGAAAACTTTCTTTGTCATCTCAAAGCTTTTCTAGTTCACACAATGTTCTTCTTAGAACTGAACATCATTTTCAATTTGCTTTTCTGAGGATAAAAATAACTTTAAAAGTGACATGAAGTTTCTGATAAGCAGAACAATTGAATGAGGACAGGAAAATTATCAGCATTACGTAGTGTCTATATTTTGGTCTTTTCTTTCATTACATACAGACATTTGCAAAGCATCTTTCCCCAGTATCTCCTTACAGATGTCAGCTCTTCATAGGCTAAACTTCACTCGGAAGAATTCATAAAATTACTATGATCAAATTATTTTCTTACCAGTCTTATGATGCTTTACTTTGAATTGCTATTAGAAGTACTCATAAAATATTCCTCAATTTGCTTTTTAGTGTGTTTCCTGAAATGGATATGTTTGGTCAATTTTTTAAAGGGGAAGGTAATTTATCAACCTGACCTATTGATTAATATGATATTCCATAAATCTCATTTTAAAAAATAAGAAAATCTATGTAGAAATATCTGACATCTTAAACTTCTTTTAAAAAGTAACGTTAATACAGATTTATTATTCAATGTCATTTTCTTCGTACAATTCAATCTCATTTTTTTCAACTTTTATATGTGGTTAAATTGGGATTCAGTGGTAACAAGCTGACTTTACAAATTATACCAAAAAATTACATTACTTTATAACTCATGACTAAGGCAAAAGACATAGTCCAAGATTTGAACTATGAAGTCAGCCATGGGAGATCCAGCCACCTTAATCACCACACCACCTGGCTGGCCTTAAGAACCATTTTTAAAACCCTTGAGACTCCCATCTCAGTGGTGTAGGCCACAGTGCACATGATCAACCCTGAGTTCAGATCTTGAGTGGTCTTGAAACACACAGGACACGTGCATGCCTGAGGTCCTGACCAGGTAGAAGGTGCAGGCAATGGGATCGAAGTGTGCCCAGACCCTGTTGGGGTGCCACTACTTCTCTCTTGAGTGTGCACACACGTATTCTTTCTCCTAAAAGAAATAAACTTTTTTAAAAATCTTAAAACTAAGATGCTGTTAAAGAGAGACAGTTTAAGAGTTGTAGTTTGGAATACTGTTACCAGTGTGCAAGGGCCCTTAAAGTCAGGAATTTTCATGTGTGCACATGCCTATACTTGGTCAGTAGCTTTATTGATTATTCCTAGCTAGGTAGGCAGATGGGCCTTGTCTGAGGAAAAGTACCCAAAGGTGGGGATGGAATGCCTTTCACAATTTCAGCCATCTTTTCCCATCCTAATGACTGTTTTACATAGAATCCTGAAGGTGTTAAGCAATATATTTAGATAAAAAGTTTTGCTTAGTAAAGCAATTCCACAATTTTTCTCAGAGATATTTACCATAGGGTATGTGTGCTCAGAGAGACAGAAAGTGAAAAATCACTGTGGAGGGAGGATGGCCACACTACAATCCCTTCTCCTCCATTCTTCTCTTGGATCTCTGGGGCATGCACACACATGTGCCCAGCACAAGTTTCAAGTCACCAGGTCTAGGACTTGAACCACGGTCAGCGTGTCAGAGTCCAACATCTCGTCATTCTTTTGAAATGCTCTTCGGTCATGCTTACTCCACCTTCAGAGAGAAATAATCAACCAGGTGGTGTGACTCGATCTAGACCAAGTAACTGGATCTCAAAACAGGTTTCCTTTGCCTGAATACTTGGTTTGTCAGTACGCACTCTCACTCAACAAATATCCTGCTCACCTGATGCTGTTAGAAGAATTGTCAATATCTGAAAAGAAATATGGAAAAAAGGAAAACTGTTGCACATAAAAATGTAAGTCATTTACTCAGGTTGTTGTTCTACAGAGATAATAAAATGTTTCCCCACACAGGAGATAAACGCATCCATTTCATCCTAAATGGATGCATATTCACTGACTTCTGGGCACTTGAGGTTATAGCCCCCAAACTGTAACCTTACCTACTTTTCACTTATCCAAAGTTTGACCAGTGTTGTGATGTCCCTGGAGCTGAAAAGGAAAACATTTTCCTAGCTTTCCGAATAATTAGCAAAGGGAAAGCAATGTTGTTATTCTGTATCCATTTCCAATATCCTTTTGAAAAATGCATTGAAACAAAATGTGGTACAAAAGATAGAATGGCTACAAATAAAATGTTTAAAGTAGAAATGTAAGTTAAAATTCAAATGAAATACTTATTCCCTACCATGAATTTTTTGGTATCTATATTGTTATGATGCAATTATTCCAGATGGCTAGAAAAAAAGTAGTGAATAATAATAACAGTGATGTGAAATCTTTTACTTTTAAAGTTTAACATAGTCCATTATTAAAATGGGTACAAGAATAGGCTCTGAGCAGGTGGCAAGAAGAAGGTAATGTTCATCTATCTACGCTAAGAGTAAGAGAACTCCTGAACTACAGTGGTTTGTCAGAGCGTCTGAATAGGACATATTTGATGATCCTTGATCCTTTATAGTCTGACATTTTCTCACTGCTCTAAATTTACTTATTTATTTTATTTATTATGAGAGAGAGAGACAAGCACCCCTGACAGGGCCTCTCGATGCCATGATCCTTTTACCTCAGTCTCCCAGCTAACTGTGCCTCTGAAGCTGGCATGTTCAGGTTGGTTCAGGACCTAACCCTGGGCCTCCCATGTGGCTCCAGCATTGTGCATGCAGTAGTACTCTGCAGCTCACACCATATAACTGGGCTTCTATTTTTAAGTTTATTTGTTTATGTTTTAGAGAGAGAGAAAGAGAGAGAGAGGAAGAGACAGAGGGAAATCTCTTTTTTTATTATACTTCCTTTTGTTAAAGGCATGAGATCTATACTAAGAAAATTTCAAATATATTATATATTATCATTGAATATAAGCACAGATCACTAGAGTTTATTCCTCTTACTTGATTAAGACTCTATGTCTGTTACTTAGTAACTCTGTTTCTACTTCCCCTATCCTTTGGTAACTATCACTCCACTTCTTAATTCATGAATTTGGCTCTTGTAGATATGTCATATAAGTGGAATCATTTATCTTTCTGTGACTGGCTTATTTCACCTAGCACAATGCCCTCAAGGTTCATCTGTATTATAACATGGTGCAGAATTTCCTTCTGACATTTCTGTCTTTACACTCCTGATTCAATGATCTTAGGAAATCTAACAAAAATCAGGAGGGCTTTATTTTTCTTGCAAAGATGTGAGAAGTAAATATTTTTTTTAATTTCCACATATCCCAGGTTACAGATAAACTTTATATTCTAAATCATTTTAATATTTTGGAAAACAAATTTATCAATAAGATTTAGAAAAACATAAGACAAAGGTACTTTTGTGCCGTTCCTATCTGGAATGCATTCTAGATTTCAAAAGAAACACTGAGAAACATGCTGCTGACTATAATGGAAGAGGTTATAACATTTCCTAGGCAAAAAGAAATTTTGTTTCATTATCAAGGTGTCAAAAAAATATATTTTGGTCATCCAAATGCATGTAAAGTAATACACCGAGTTACTTATGTGAAAAGATTTCCTTTGGTTTTCATCCATATGAATTATACTGTGTCACCTGCTATATTCGGTCCCAATGCTAGCTCTTTACTCTTTCCTATTTGTTCAGTATTGCCAGCCATCAGGTGGAAAAACGGAAGTGCAACACTGCCACGTGTGCAACGCAACGCCTGGCAAATTTCTTAGTTCGCTCCAGCAACAACCTGGGGGCCGTTCTTCCACCTACCAACGTGGGCTCCAATACGTATGGCAAGAGGAATGCACTCGGGGTTTTAAACAGAGAACCACTGAATTACCTGACCGTTTAGAGGTCAATGCACCTCTACAGTTCTCACTGTTTTATGTCTAAGTACTCTGATGATTTCCTGTACAATCTAATAGTGCCTTTTTCATTTCAAGTGTGAATGTACAAGTCTGTGTGCCCTATGTCTGTTACTAGTACATATCAATTGTCATGTTAACGATTGTTTTAAATTAAGTAGTAAATGAAGGTCCCATAATTCCATAATAACAAGACAATGTCTTTAAAAAATGAAATGGTTTTTGCTATAGATTTTTCTTTCGAAAGCATAAAAAATGTCTTTTTTTAAAAATATTATTTTATTGGAACCAGCAGTTAGCGTAATGGCTATGTCGCTGGACTCCCACGTAGTCGACCGCGATTCGAGTCCCGGACCCGGTGGCTTAAACTCACGCCGGGCGCGTGTGCGTACGTGCCCAAGATCCCGAGAGGAGAATGGAGGAGAAGGGATTGCGGCGTGGCCATCCCCCCTGGGGGGTGATTTCCTGCTTTCTATCTCTCTGTCTCTCTCTGTCTGTCTGGCGAGCGCACGCGCCCTATAGCAAAAACCTCTCACAAAAAAAAATAATAAATAAAAAATTATTTTATGACCTGAGTTTTTAAAATCAAGGAGAAAATGGTCATTTGAGACTTAGCAATTATAGTCAGCTAGTGGTAAAGTTATGATTCTGAACATTAGAAAATAATTGATTCTAAATAACTTTCTTAACCATTTCCTTTCTGTACTAGATTTCTGAAATAAGATGCTGCTTTAAAAACAAATAAAATCCTGCTCTTAAATCAGTTAAAATTCTTTCTAAAATTTTATTCTTTGCTAATACTAAGAGGTTATTTAAAGATATAAAGGCAGGACCAGCAGTTAGCATAATGGCTATGTCGCTGGACTCCCACGTAGTCAACCGCGGTTCGAGTCCCGGACTCGGTGGCTTAAACTCACACCGGGCGCGTGTGTGTGCATGCCCAAGATCCCAAGAAGAGAATGGAGGAGAAGGGATTATGGCATGGCCATCCCCCCAGGGAGTGATTTCTCACTTTCTGTCTCTCTGTCCCTCTCTGGCTGTCTGGCGAGCGCATGCGCCCTATAGCAAAGATATAAAGGCAATTTATATATATATATAGGAGTTTCATTGTATGTTATCAGTGATGAACATTTATTAATGCAAATGCCCTTAATTCTGTTTCAGTGGCTTTCAGCAAACCTCAGTTATATTCTTTTCATAATTTTAATTATTTATTGTTATTATTTTTCCAATTTGACCAGAGAAAGATGAGAGAGAGAAACTGAGAAGGCAAACCACCAGGTCCAAGACTCGAACCTTTATGTGTCAGATGGGAGTCCACCGTCTTAACCACTATGCCGCCTGCTCACCCCTCAGTTATATTCTTATGCAAGGTATTTCAAAAACAACTTATGTTTTCTTAATCACTCCTTCAATGAAAAGACCAGAGATTTTGGAAACTATGTACAGTATGAAACTTATTTTCTTTGTTGAACTAATTGGGCAATTTTGGCAGATGTTATCTGTGTATGATTGCACTTTTTGTGATGGAAGCTACAGAACTGGACATGAAATAAAAAAACTTTGTATCAAGTCGGATTCTGATAGGGTCTCTGCTAGTCCCTGACTCTGAGTTAGGTACCTTTGGAACTAGCATTAATTCATATGCACTGCTATTGTATTGCATTATGCCATCTCTAAAGGCAATCAAGTTGTATTTTTTTAATAGAAAACATACCACAATCTTAGTAAGAATCTAATTTGAATTTATTTTTACATTAAAACTTCTTGTTATACAGTGTACCTGAGATTACAAATTCACATAGGCTTATGGTAAATGTATAGAGACAGAAATAGATTATTTATGAGTTTTATGACAGATTGAAATAAATAAATGAGTACATAATTCCTATTCTTATTCATTCAACTGTTGGTGCTTCTTTCAAAATGGACTCAAGCTGAACATTTCAAATAAGATGCAATTAAATTAAAATCTCTTAAGTTTACTTATAAAAAATTTACACAAGAGCCTAAAGAAAGCTTTATCGCATAGTACATCTCTCTATATATCATTTATAATATAAATATTCTATTTGAGTTTTTTATTTAGCTTTATAATTTACTTCAGTTCCCCAACCTATCTTTCAAATATTAAGAAATGTTTGATGAGCACATACGATATTTGAGGGAATAACATATGGTGGCATACAATTAACAGTATCAAAATTAAGAGAATTATGTATTATCACCTAATGCTTGCCAGAACTAAAGATAAGAACATACTTAGGGTCACTATATACTGTTTTGGGGGGAGAGGTTTTTGCTAAAGGGTGCATGCTCTCGCCAAAAAGACGGAGAGAGACAGAGAGACAGAAAGCGAGAAATCATCCCCCGGGGGGATGGCCATGCCGCAATCCCTTCTCCTCTTTTCTCCTTGGGATCTTGGGCACGCACACACACATGCCCTGCATGAGTTTAAGCCAACGGGTCTAGGGCTCAAACCGCAGTCGACTATGTGGGAGTTCAGCAACATAGCCATTACACTAACTGCTGGTCCCCAAGGGTCACTATATAATTTAATCACTCCAGCTGGGAGACTTTTGAGAAGAAAAGAATAAATGGGTATATATCTGATTGACACAGCAGATATTACTAGTAGATTTTATTCTAAATCTCATTCAAGTTCTTATCCAGTAAATAGTTAAACAAATATTTATTATTTCTTTTTTAAAGAGTTATTTTATTTTATTAATATCTTTCTTTTTAATTTTTGTTGTAAGGCATGTACACTCATTAGAGAAAGCAAGCCACAAGGTCTGAGACTCCAACCATGTCAGCCATGCGGTAATCTTGTGCCTTAATCACCACACCACCTGCTAGCCCCAAGTATTATTTCTTAATTAAATTAGTATTCATAATTCAGTAAGGAATCTAAACATGTAAAGGTTAAGAATGCCTTAGTGTGTCATAGAGCTTATTGAACATTTCCTTAGGTTTTTCATATTTACCTTCTGGAAATAATGAATCTATAATAACTTAATTACTGTAGGAGATATCAACAGTAAGATTTTGGAGACTAACTTTATCACAGCCTTTCTCAATGTCCCTATGGTACATAAAAGTAGGTACCCTCAAGTAGCCTAAGAGTGAATTAAGCTTCCAAGTACCTATATACATGCTACAAATGATACCTTATTGAATATTTAGAAGTACAAATGATTCCTCAATGTCTCACAGTGTAATACAGAGCAAGAGCAAAGATGCATGTAGTAATACCACATAGAAAATTTCTAGAAAGTCTCTTGAAATTTGAAGAGGACATTATGCAGTAAGCTTCTTGTTTCTCTGCATCGTATGTATCACTATAGGCCAATATTATATTTAGATTAAAGAATAATTTTCTGTTAAGAGTAGAAAAGCTTTATGAGTGCAAAATTTCTTTGCCTCATGTAGTGCCTGATTACAGAGTGGGACTTTTCTCAAGCACACTAGTTTCTCCCTTCATTTTTACATTTTTTCTTTTTCACATGCACACTACTGAAAGCTATGGAATGATTCATCTTATTTACAATCAATGCATCTTTAGTAGACATTAGTGTCTTCAAATATTCTCTTCCCCTTGTGCATGCAAGAGATAGCTCTCAGCCCTCTTGCTTTCATGTGGAGCTATGTGGCTAGTGAAATATGAGCCAAAGTGTTGTGTTTCACTCCCACACTGATGTGATAGGTGAAAATTCAATGCAAAAGTTTTCAGTCTTTCCCTTTCCTCTATTGCCTCTATTCTTGTGGAGGCAGTTGGGTCCCTGAGTCACTTCATAGAGGAGAACTTCTCTACTGATCTATTCAGACATGCAGTACAAGTAAAAAAATAAATCTTTGCAGTTTTATTGTATTGCTGACCCATAGTATAATAACCAAAATAAAATGTTGCATTCTTCCTTCCAAATCTGCTTCTCCTACTGACTTTATTATATTTAATAATAGCACAATAATCCTTCCACTATAATTCAGACTTGAAATCCTGAAATTATTTCTGAATGTGCAAATTCCCTATTTTACATCTTTAAATCTTTACCAAGAAATAGATACTCCATCTTGGTCTGTTTTTTTGTTGTTGTTGTTGTCATTGCTGCAACAGAATACCACAGAGTGGGTATATAATTAACAATAAAAGTTCATGTGGCTCACAGTTCTGGAGGCTGGGAAGTCTACAAGCATGGCCAGGTAGCTGACCAGGGTCATCTCATGGTGGAAGGGTGGGAAGTAGAAGCAAGCATGTAACACAGAGAGAGCAGAAGGAATGGGCTCCCTTTTAAAACAACTCAGTATTCAAATAACTAATCTACTTCCACTGATAAATCATAAATCCATTCATGATGGCTCTGACAACACTGACTTTGGAGATTGAATTCAACACATGAATTTTGGAGATACAGTCCAGCTAGCATACCCTAAGGCTCCTTGCTACTAATGCATGTCTTTCTTTTCTTCTTCCATTAACATAACTTGCCCTCTCTACTGCAAGCCAGAACCATTGTAACAGCTTGTCAATAATCATCCAACCTCTAGTTCCTTTCTGATGGATTGCACACTAATACAAGATTAAGTTTACAAACACACATTTCTTATTATATTAGTTTTCTATACTGGAGTTTTCAAAGGCTTATTCTTACCTACTGGGACACATCAAATTCTTTAGGCTGGCATTTGCATTTCTCTATAGGTTAACCCCAATTCTCTTTTCCAGCTTAACTTCACATCATTTTACTTCATATACTAATGTTCCTTCCAAACCATTTGGCTACAGTTGCTTATATTAAATAGATACTATTACCTTTTCTAGTCTTTGTTCTCGTCCATCCTCATTCCTCCAAATTGAAGAGCTGTCCCCAATGCAGCCTTTTGAAACCTTTCAGTGACAAACTCATCAAGAATCTTCCATCATTGCCCTATTGAATGATTTTTCCACCCACTGGATTCTTATCACACTTTAAAGGTTATTTTGTAGATCCAAAAGAAATGATATTAGTATTATCTTATTTGTATTAAGAATTCTGTATTATAGTGCTGTGTTATTTGTGTGGTTGATGTATCTCTCTTCAACACTGCTTGATAGGTCCCTCAGAGCAAAGAGCTTAATCCTTTCTCCCTTCCCCAAATTATGTAGTATACCATCAAGGAGCTTTAGCATATTTACTTACTGTGGAGAAAGGCTACTTCAAGAGGTTATGCCTTCTGCTCTTGATATTATAATGGAAAAGAGTTTAATAATTCTTGTCTCTTGAAAATAACATTTATTACCAGCTTCTTGTGGCTAGCAACAGATTAAGCAATTGTGCTATCTAAATATACAATTTCTTCCAATTAAATAATAGAAGAAGCAAGGATGTAACATTTCCTCTCAGATATGTTTGTCTGCATAACTAAAAACAACAGTTAAATTGCTATGGAATGTGTCTTCTTAAATTTATTTTATTTGAATGTCTCTTATACATTCAATCACTATACATCACTCGGCTTGCAAAGTGAATTTTCCAACATGAATACATTTCTCACCATTTGTCTGGAATCATAGAAGACCCCATATTGCCAAAGCCATCTTGCACAAGAAGAGGGAAGTAGGAGGCATCTCACTCCCTGACCCCCAAAAATATTACAAAGCTGTGATAATCAAACAGCATGATATTGGCACAAAAACAGACATGTGGACCAAGGGAACAGAATAGAAACCCCAGAATTAAACTCCAAAACATACAGCCAACTAACTTTTGACAAAGGGTACCAGTCAGTCCAATGGGAAAAGGAAAATGGTGCTGGAAAAACAGGGTATCCACCTGCAGAAAAATGCGTCTGAATCCCTACCTCTCACGACTGACAAAAACCAACTCAAAGTGGAGTGTGTCTTAGTATGTTTGTACCACTATAACCAAATACCTGAAACAATGATTTATAAGAAACAGAAATTGATTTCGCACATTTCTGGAGGCTGGGATAATCCAAGACCAAAGCACTGGCAGATTTGGTTGCCTGGTGAGGGCTGCTCTCTCTGCTTCCAAGAAAGGCAAAGGGGCAAGCTAGCTGAAGACTACAAAGCCTCTTTTATAAGGATCTTAGTCCCATTCATAAGGGAGCAGTCCCCATGGCATAATCACCTCTTAACAGCCCCACCTGTTAATATTATCACACTGGCAATACTTGACTTCTGGAGGGGATATATTCAAATCAAAGCACTATACCCTGCCCCCCCAAAATTCATGTCCTTATCACATGAAAAAATACATTCATTCTGGGACCAGCAGTTAGTGTATGGCTATGTCACTGGACTCCCATGTAGTCGAACGCAGATTGCATCCCGGACCCGGTGGCTTAAAATTCACTCCGGGAGTGTGTGCGTGCGTGCCCAAGATCCCGAGAGGAGAATGGAAGAGAAGGGATTGCAGTGTGGCCATCCCCCGTGGGGGGTGATTTCTCGCTTTCTGTCTTTCTGTCTCTCTCTGTCTGGTGAGTGCACACGCCCTATAGTGAAAAAAACTTTCAAAAAAAATACATTCATTCTATCCCCAAAGTCTTAACTTATTCCAGCATCAACTTTAAAGTCTATTTTAAAGTTTTATCTATTAATAAAAGTCATATGAGTTATACTCAAGGTGCAATTCATCCTGGGGTCAGTTCCCCTCCATCTGTGAGCCTGTGAAATCAAATAGTTTATGTGTGTCCAAAATACAATGGTAGGACAGACATTTGTGTTCCAAAATGAAGAAACAGGATACAAGAAAAGAGTAATACTTCTCAAATAAGTACAAAACCGAACAAGCAAACATTAAATCTCAAAGCGTTAGAATAATCCTTAACTCAATTGACTACCTTCTAGACACACTGGGGTGAGGGTTGGGTCCCCGAGACCCCATGGTTTTCCTAGGTGCAATCCACACCACAACTATCACGGGTTGGAATTTGATCCATGCTGGTGTTGCGTGCTGTTGACTCTACAAGTCCAAGATACTGAGGGTGTTCACAGGACATGCACATAATTCAGCCAAGCACTTTGCGATTTTATTACAAGAATGGCCTTTCCTCCAGTTTCCAATGTGTTGTCTTTCAAAAGTCAAAGACCTCATTAAAATAGTCTTCATTGTCACTGCTACTTAAGTAATCTCTAAGAAAACCAAGCCTTTCCCTCCTCTTCTGGACCATCACCTAAACCCCTTTAATCCTAAATTCATGTCAGTCTAGGCTTTTCTCCAGCATTTCCTTTAAAACTGTTCCAGCTTTGGGACCAGCAATTAGCATAATGGCTATGTCGCTGGACTCCCATGTAACTGACTGGTTCCAGTCCTGGACCCAGTGGCTTAAAACTCACGTCCGGTGCCTGTCCATGCATGCCCAAGATCCCGAGAGGAGAAAGGAGGAGAAGAGATTGCAGCGTGGCCATCTCCCCTGGGGGGTGATTTCTTGCTTTTTGTCTCTCTGTCTCTCTCTTTTTGGTGAGAAAAAAAACCCCCAAAAAAAAAAAAAAAAAAAAAAACAACAAAAAAAAAAACAAACAACAAACAAAAAACTGTTCCAGCTTTTCCCATTACCCAGTTTCAAAGCTGCTTCCCCATTCTTTTTTTTTTTTTTTGGAGAGATTTTTGCTACAGGGCACGTGTGCTCGCCAGACAGACAGAGAGAGACATAGAGACAGAAAGCGAGAAATCACCCCCCAGGGGGGATGGTCACGCCGCAATCCCTTCTCCTCCATTCTCCTCTCGGGATCATGGGCACGCACGCACACGCGCCCGGCGTGAGTTTTAAGCCACCGGGTCCGGGACGCGAACCGCGGTCGACTACGTGGGAGTCCAGCGACATAGCCATTACGCTAACTGCTGGTTCCCCAGCTGCTTCCCCATTCTCAGGTGTTTGTTAAAGCAAACCCCATTTCCCTGGCACCAATTTCTGTCTTAGTCTGTTTGTGATGTTATAGCAGCATACCACATACTAGGTAACTTGTGAAGAATAAAAATGTACTTCTCACAGTTCTTGAGGCTGGGAAGTCCAGTGGCCAGCCATTAGCATGTTTGGTTATCTGGTAACGGCTGCTCTCTGCTTCCAAGGTGACCCTTATCGCTGCCTCTTCTGAAGGGGAAGGCATGCTGTGTCCTCACACAGCAGAAGCCAGAAGGACAAGGAGGGAAGGACACACTGCATCAAGCCTTTTATAAGGGCACCTAATTAGATGTATCAGGTAGTAACCTTCATAGCCTAATCACCTCTCAAAGGTCTCACATCTGAATACTATCATATTGGCAACACCTGTGTATAGAAGCAATACCTTCAGACCATAGAAGAAGGTATCTTCATTATATCAGAGAGCATTAGTTATGTGGAGTATTTTTTGCCATGATTTGAGTTACTAAACTATTTAGAAAATGAATCCCTTCTCCCAATAAACTGAACAGAACATTACAAAATTAAATATTTAAATTCCATAAAATAGTTATTAAAAAATGAAAACCCTAAATTTCAAAAATCAGTTTAATCAAGTAAATTCCAAAGAAATGGAGTTTCTGGTAAGGTACATTAGGAGCAAACAGTCATGTTTCCCAGCTTCTTGAAAGAAAAAAGTTCTTTTATTTGAATAATGATAAAAGGTACTAGTATATTTCTTTTCCCTTTATTTCTTTATAATAGACAATGAATTCATAAACAACTTTTATAAGAATTCAAATCTTTGCCTATTGCTTAAACTTGGAAAGTTATTTAATTTTTAAATCATTTTGTGAAACTATGATAGTACACATTAGTCATTTTCCACATGCTGCTTTAAGGTTAAATAGCTAGTATGTGGTAAAACCAAGTTATTAACCCAGAGAGTCATCATTCCATGTTTGCTGAGCACCTATTTGCTTGCATTATTTGAATAAGTAGGTTAGCTAAAATGTCTCTGCTGTGGAACATTTATTAGTACATAGTACACAATGAGATATCAAAGATCATAATGAGTCATAGTTCTGTGCTATTTCTGACAGGAGAAATAAAGACACAAAGAAAATGACAAATTCATCCATGATGCTCAAACATGCCTTGATAATCATTCTGAGTTCCTATCATTCGGGAGAGAAATGGGTTTAGTATCTATGCTAGGTAGATTTACCAATTTAGAAGCCAGACAGGAGCTAAGATTTTACCTAGTAAGAGCCAAATGTTTGTCTGTGAAGCAATGCATGAATTAGTAAAATAGCTATATCCTCTGGCTTGATATTAAAATCATTATGGAGGTAAATTATCACACTTCCTGTTGGCTAGAATTAGGATAACTCTTTAGTAATTTTTAAAAATTGGGTTCAGCCTGGTGGCACAGATGGTAACAAACTGACCTGTAATGCAGGAAGCCACATGGCCAACCAGGGGTTCAGGTCTCTGGGAGGACCTGCAAACCCACCAGACACATGTTCATATGCAAAACCTGAAGAGTGGGAGGGTCGGGGGGGGAGGTTGTGATGTGATGAGATCTTGTCAATGGTGCTTCTTTCTCTCATGCACGCACACATATTCTCTATTGTAAATAAATTTTTCATTAATATTTTGTAATTCATTTGTTAACTTTAAGTATGCTGTAGAAGTTATTCATCTAGCAACTAATATTTTTCCTCTGGGATTCAAGGTCTTTTCAGCCTGCTGGCTACTATGGTCCACTATTCCAACTAAAGCCCTTTATTTAGAATTCTGTAAGAAGATCAGGCAATATTCATACAGGTACATGCCATACAGTTTACAAAGTAGATCCCAAAATCTTCATGGTGGGTAGGACTAGGTATATTTTCTTCAGTTGAATAATAGGAAAAATCTAAAATGAATCTATTGGTAAAAGTCTATTGCAGAGTTTTGGGAAAATACCAATATGTAATTTTGGACATCTGAAAAAACAGTACTCTTTTTTTAAATTATTGGGTAATTATTTAATAAAGGCCTCTCTTTAAACTTGAAAAGGAAGCCCTTTTTTTTTTTAATTTATATATTTTTTCATTTCTTTTTTTAAATTTTTTCTTTTTTACATTAATTCACTATACATCATTACAGTATACAAAATGAATTTTCCATCCAAAATACACTATTGGTGCAATAAATCACATCAACATACATGTTATCAACAAATAATTTTCCATTTCTTATGTCTTGTATATTTTGCTTTTATTATTATTTTTTTTTTTGCCATCCTTAATTCCCTATCCCTAACCCTCTGCCCTGTCCAACCCTCCTCCCACATTGTCTCTGGTATACATGGTTGCTTTCTATGCCTTTCCTCCTCATTTAATTGATTTGCTAATGAACTTAATTTGTCTAAATATTTGCAATAGCAAGCACAGTTGATATATATATATATATACACACATGAATCCATGTCTGACTTTAGACATAAACCTCAGTGAGTAGAATGAGCATACTATAAAATAGTACCTAGCTGGAGCTATATAGCTTACTGCGATCATCAAATACAGTTGTTTTTAAATTTCAATAACAGTTCTACTTTCATATATATATATGTTTTTTACCCCATATCTGACCCTGTGCCCCATTCCACTGTCTTCTTACACTATATCTGCTGTCTACAGTTGTCTTCAATTTCTTTTCCCCCAACATTTTGATGACCACACAATATCATAAGTAATCTAACTACTTTCAATAGCAAGTTCAGCTGGTGGTTTCAAGAAAAGCAGTTTTGAACTAGTAAGGA
>NW_006159939.1:1049537-1056427 GCF_000334495.1 Tupaia belangeri chinensis | reverse complement strand
TTTCTGTATGATCTAGTCTGCTTTTAATACTTTCGAGGGAAATTTTGACTTATTGTATTATAGCTTTCATCTCTAACAGTTCCATCTGATTCTTTTGTAAAGTGTGAAATTCCTCTTTTAGATCTTGCATGAATTTCCTCACCTCCTGGAACTCATCAACTCTTTTCTCTTTCTGCCCTAACAGTTCCTTGTCTCTCTTCTCTTCCATCTCTGTAAGCTTTGCCATTATGAATGTTCTGAATTCTTTATCAGACATTTCCACAATTTCCACTGAACTGTGTGTGGTTGAAAAGGAATTATCCTTTTCTCTTGGAGGAGAGGTATTTTCCTGCTTCCCCATATTTCTTGTGGTCCTGCAGCAATTTCTAGTCATCTGGTGGATGGTCAGTTTTTTCCCAAACTTGGAAGTTCAATCTGAGGGTTGAGGAGTGTGTAGAAAAGGAAACAGAGAAGAGAAAAACAATAGCAAAAACAGCCACACACACACACACACACACACACACACACACACACAAAAGAAATAAGAGAAAAAAATGAAGAGAGAAACTTTTAAATAAAACTAAAAAAAAAAAATTTACAAAATTTCATTAAAACCCAGGAGCTGTCTCTTGAAGAAGGCCTGTTCTGTTCCCTTCAGCCTCTCCTGGGTTGGGTTGGGAGGGGGAGAGGGAATTATTAACAAGATAAAGGGCTAGGAGGGGCCAAAAGGCCCAGAAAAATGTCTCACCTTAAAAAAATTCTAAAAAGCAAAAATTAAAAAAAAAGAGAGAGAGAAGACAGAGATAGAGACAGAGATAGAGAGAAACAAAGACAGGTACAGAGACAGGAGTCCTGAAAGGAGTCTTCCTACCATGCGAGTTTTGTATGTTGGAGGCCGAATTATCAGTGGGACCTCTTCATTTCTCCTTTCCCCCAAAATGCCTAGATCGCAGGAGTCACAGAGCTGTCTCCGAGAAGGAAGCCTTTTTGATAGTGTAGGTTTTTGTTTTTTCCTTGCTGTTAAAATATATTACTAAGTAACAAAGCCTTGAGGAAAATTTCATGGTGCTTCCAAGGCTCCTGGGGCATGTACTAATGGCATGAAATACACTTAGGCTGTGTTGAAGTAAATCATGGCAACTTCTTTAAAGATTGCAGTCAAATTCTTCACCTCTTTGTAGTTGTATAGGAAGGCTCAATAGCATCCCTGATGACTTCAAACCTGCTTTTTCCTCATAATGACAGTGTAGAAGTGCTTATGAGGTGAAAAAGTAAACTACCTTATGAACCAGAGATTGAAATTTTGATGTGTCATTGATCTGAAGTCTTTTTATGTCTTAAAAAAGACAAGAAATACACATTCCTTCTCATACAGGGAGTATAAAAGCCTTTTCTTTCTCAAAGGAGAGAGCCGCCATTTTGCTGCTGGTCACCAAGCCAATGAGATGGAAGATTTGCACTAGTTCTACAGCCACACTCCTCAGAGGGTTTGGGGGAGAGAGCCTCTGAGCTGTATGCCCATTAGCTCAATACAATGGAAAGGGGGTACACCACAGGGGCACACAGACTTGGGTGGCTCTGGTCAAGTTTTTCTGAACTTCTGTCTCCCCCTCTGTGGCATGAAAATAATAATAAATCGCTCAGAGTGACTGTGAAGGTTAAATGAGATCATGCCAGAGGTAAAAACTACTGGGGTTTTGGCTGCACATCTGCCCTGCAATAAATGCTAATTCCTTCCCCTTTCTTTTATAGAGGCAACTTCCTCTTTCTCCTTAAAATATGCCTCACAAGGACCATCTAGCCACAGCAGGATGGGAGTGGGCCACATTTTGTAGAAAGGAGTTATCTTCGAAATGTGGAGCTTGAGAATACAGTTAGGGGGTTAAAGAAGCAAAACATCTAAGGGACACAAAAATGAAAACTTATCTATCGATGATAACGTGTATGCTAATACCTTTAACTGGAGTAATACACAGTGTATTCATGCTGGGGAAAATTCATTTTATAAGCTGTAATGCTATACAGTGGTTGTATGTACAATAAATAAGTAAATCAACTAAAGTGAGAAAAAAGACTTTTTTAAAGAGAGAAACTCTGTCCTATACCTGAATGTCTTTGTTTATTCAACTCAGCTTATACTTGGTATGACTCAATTGCTGTTACTCATTACCTTCCCATTTAGAGCTAGCTACATTGATGACATGCTCATTAAGTACCAGATGTTTTTCTAAGCTAATTCGTATGTACTATCTGACTTAGTCCTCATACAACCCTGTGAAATAAATACCATTATTATCCCTATTTTACAGATTAATCAACTGAGGCAGAAGAAGGGGAAGTGATTTGCCTAAGGTCAAACAGCTAGTGTGTGGTAAAGTCAAGTTATGAACTCAGACGGTCATAATTCATGTTTGCTGAGCACCTCTTCTTAGCCAAACTTTTCAAGTGCTTCAAATTCATCAACACACCAAACATACAGACAGCTCTATCCTCACAAAACTCGGGTGCTAATTTTGAGATGGTGTGGGGTATCAGAGCTATACTTTCAGCCACTATGTTATACCACTTCTCCCAACCTGGGGGATTGTAAAAGTCTGACATCTTTCTTTCATAGGTGAATGAATTAAATAAATAATAAGTATTTTTAGGAAAACAGCTGTAGAAGAAAATAATTACTATTTTCTAAGTACCATCTAAATGCACATGTACATATATATATATATCTTATATATATATATAAAATGTGTGTGTATGTATATATATAATTGTCAATCCCCACAAAATCCCTCTGAGACAATTATTGTTATTCCATTTACTAATACAAACTAAAAAGCAGAAAATGAGCTGATTTGTTCAAGATTACATAGTTACTAAGGTTGGAACCCATGTTTATCAGACTCTGAAGTCTAGATAATTTCTCAGCATCATGTCCACACAAAAATATCTTTCTTCCACATATACAGTGCCAAGGGTTTTATCATATGTAAGACTATGCCAAATCAATTTATATTCAATCCTGAAAAACAAGACAGGTAAAAGAATAATGGGACTAAAATGTTCATTCAAAATGTGAAGAATTTGTTTGATGTTGAGAATAACAAACTTTACCCAGTATGTGATAGTTTAGTTTGGCTTTTTTGCTTTTATTGTGTGTGCATGCGTGTGTGTGTGTGTGTGTGTGTGTGTGTGTGTAGTTTTTCTCTTCTTCTTTATGTGAGGGTCTCACTGCATTACTGTCTACTTGCTTCAGCCTCCTAAGTAACTGAGATCACAGACTTGAGCCACCATGCCCAGCTTTTAGAATGGACAGCACTATCCAGAGTTTACTGCTGCAGCTGGGCCTCATTTTGTTCTTAAGATTTCAACTAGAAGAAAGTTAAAAAAAAATCCAACACACTTATAAAATATTTCAGTCACTAGAAGATTGCTGGTAAGTGTAGGAGTGTGGGGATTTTTGTTTCCAAAATCCAATGGGGATTTTCTTATTGAGTTTTCTATTGAGACATTTATTTCTTTGTTCTATATGGAACTTCTTTTATGATTCCATGTAAATTCTGCTGAGTGAATAGGTCCACCTACTCTAGTCAGTCCTTCCTATGGGCTTCAGTCTCCATTTTCAAATGTATCGCTTCTGCTTCTCCCCATATACTTGCTAACGTTCATATATTTGCTCATATAATTTTCTCACTTACAATATCCTTCCATCACCTCTGGGATCTACTCCCAGGTTCTACTCCATTGCCATACTCTCTATGGAGCCTCATGAACCTTTCGGCCCTCCTCTCCTCTGAATACATAGACAGTTTTTTCAAGAGCAAGATAGAGAAAGACAGAGAGAGGTATTTTTGACAAGGTCTCACCATTGAGATCCTCTGTCCCAGCCTACTGGCTAGCTGAGATCCGATTTCAACTAGAAGAAAGTTAAAAAAAAATCCAACACACTTATAAAATATTTCAGTCACTAGAAGATTGCTGGTAAGTGTAGGAGTGTGGGGATTTTTGTTTCCAAAATCCAATGGGGATTTTCTTATTGAGTTTTCTATTGAGACATTTATTTCTTTGTTCTATATGGAACTTCTTTTATGATTCCATGTAAATTCTGCTGAGTGAATAGGTCCACCTACTCTAGTCAGTCCTTCCTATGGGCTTCAGTCTCCATTTTCAAATGTATCGCTTCTGCTTCTCCCCATATACTTGCTAACGTTCATATATTTGCTCATATAATTTTCTCACTTACAATATCCTTCCATCACCTCTGGGATCTACTCCCAGGTTCTACTCCATTGCCATACTCTCTATGGAGCCTCATGAACCTTTCGGCCCTCCTCTCCTCTGAATACATAGACAGTTTTTTCAAGAGCAAGATAGAGAAAGACAGAGAGAGGTATTTTTGACAAGGTCTCACCATTGAGATCCTCTGTCCCAGCCTACTGGCTAGCTGAGATCCTAAGCACATACCACCATGCCTAGCCTATCCACATTCACCCAGGAATTGGACCTGGGCCTCCCATATGGCCCCAGTTGATAGCACCCTCCTGCTTGTACCAACCAAGCTGGACTTGAATTCACAGACTCTCGCAACATCATGTTTTTTCTTTTTTGTTTGGAGAGGTTTTTACTATAGGGCACATGCACTCGCCAGAAAGACAGAGAGAAATAGAGAGACAGAAAGCGAGAAATCACACCCCAGGAGGGATGGCCACACCACAGTCCCTTCTTCTCCATTCTCCTCTCGGGATCTCGGGCATGCACACACACACACCCGGCATGAGTTTAAGCCACTGGGTCCGGGACTCAAACTGCAGTCAACTACATGGGAGTCCAGCAACATAGCCATTACGCTAACTGTTGGTCCCTCACAATATCATTTTATTCAACCATTCACTTGGTCACTGAAAAATGTTGATTTAGCTTACTTTTGTATTTGATATGATTTAGTGGCTGGGGTTTGAGACTACCTTGAAGAAGTTCCCAGTCTTCACCTCATATTTCGGTTATGTATGTGTAAGTATTCTTTTCTCATCTAGCCTGTAAACCACCTGAAGTCCAAGATGGCTGAGCCATATCTCTAATCCCCATGGTATTTAAACACATTGCTTGTATATAATGGGTGATCAGTAGTATTGGTTGAATAGATATTCTATAAACAATGAACAAACAAATGAATGAGTGGATTTTAAGGGTGAAAAAGTTGACAGTGTGGCATCTTATACTCACTTTGTAGAACAGGAATAGTAATACCTACCTTGTAAAATTTTACTAGTAACTAAAAATAAAATATGTGAAACTTTGGCATATCTTTGGTGTCCAGTGAGTTTTATCCATGAAAACTAGATACAAAGGAATGGCATGGTATTACAGTGGGTACTTTGCTATTAACCAGAGGATTTAAAAAGAGAGAAAGGTAGGTAACACAAGTTGGCACAAAACAATTTGAAGAAAGGTTCAAAGTTAAACAAACAAACGAACGAAGAAAACAAATCCTATTATTACATAATGATGATAATCTACCCAAATCCTAAATAGGATTTGTATTGCTAGAGACCTTCTGTGCTCCGATAACCAAATGATGCAAGGGCACTTCATGCACAATGGCATCTACAATTACAAAATTTTGACAGAACCATGCAGATCCAGGCCTCTAAATCCACCCTTTTCCCCATGGGAACATTCCTTTTGTTATTTAGAACAAAGGTTATGATCAGTAAGAAGTGCCACACAAATCCTTAAGAGGAAATAAGCAGACAATCTAGAAACAGCACATCTAATAGTGTTTACCTGACCTAAGTAGATTAGAAGAGTGGGAGAAAATTCTAAAATTGTAAAAGAATATCATTTAAATAGCCAGGAATATTACCACATTATATAACAAACTATATATTAATAAATTAAAGACTTTAAACATTGACACTAAGAATAGTTGATATATAAAGGGCAATTAAATCAATTTAAAAAGAGTACAGCCTTAAGGATTAGTGTGTGCTTACATGAAGGCCAGGAGGCAGTGGTCCTACACATGGATATAACTGTGATAAACTGTGTTCTGGTTTGTGATAATTCACTTTCTTTTACTGAATATGTGCCTCCAGTTTAATAATATTAATGAATCCAAGCAAACAACAGATCTTGAGTAGCAACTCTGTCCAGAATTAACTCTTATAACTTTCTAATTTGAAATTCATTCTTTTACATTACAAGGGCTTTTTAGTTCAAGTGTTCCTCATTAAAAGGGAAACCCTTGCCCAGACTGGTGGCACAGTCTACAGCATACTGAACTGTCATGCTGGAAGTCACATGGCCAACTGCAGCTCAGCTCCTTAGTCCTATCAACCTGAAAAGCGCCAGATTCATGAACAGTGCCCAAGATCCTGAGGACTAGAGGAAGAGGATCGTGGTGTGACCAGATCCTCGATGGGGTACTTCTCTCTCTCTCTCTCTTCTCTCTCTTTCTCTCTTCCTCATGTGTGTGCTCACTACCATGAATAAAAATAAATAAAGACGACTCTTTCTTGAAGGAAAAATCCATACCATTATCAACTAATAATGAAGTTAGTTAATACCTAGCTAAGAGCAAAACCCAAGAGTCTAGGATCAACACTTGGACCGAGAAAAATGGTGGGAGGGGAAGATAAGCTCTAAGAAAAACAAAAATGAAGTGCAGAAGAGAGAGGTATTTAAAATCTCTGGTCACCTTACCACGTCTCTGGTCAGGTTATGAGACTTGTTTACATTTGCAAACATTTTCTTTCACACAGCTAAGTATGATCAGATTGAAAGCACCACTTCCACTTCAATTTTGAAGACTCTAAAATGTTAACCTGAGGAATAAGAAGATAAAGAAGACTGGCAGGCGAAGACAGGGAAAGGAACAAGACAACAGAAACACAGGTGTTTCTCTGAAGTTTCATCAG
>NW_006159939.1:1022737-1048958 GCF_000334495.1 Tupaia belangeri chinensis | reverse complement strand
CCTAAGCACATACCACCATGCCTAGCCTATCCACATTCACCCAGGAATTGGACCTGGGCCTCCCATATGGCCCCAGTTGATAGCACCCTCCTGCTTGTACCAACCAAGCTGGACTTGAATTCACAGACTCTCGCAACATCATGTTTTTTCTTTTTTGTTTGGAGAGGTTTTTACTATAGGGCACATGCACTCGCCAGAAAGACAGAGAGAAATAGAGAGACAGAAAGCGAGAAATCACACCCCAGGAGGGATGGCCACACCACAGTCCCTTCTTCTCCATTCTCCTCTCGGGATCTCGGGCATGCACACACACACACCCGGCATGAGTTTAAGCCACTGGGTCCGGGACTCAAACTGCAGTCAACTACATGGGAGTCCAGCAACATAGCCATTACGCTAACTGTTGGTCCCTCACAATATCATTTTATTCAACCATTCACTTGGTCACTGAAAAATGTTGATTTAGCTTACTTTTGTATTTGATATGATTTAGTGGCTGGGGTTTGAGACTACCTTGAAGAAGTTCCCAGTCTTCACCTCATATTTCGGTTATGTATGTGTAAGTATTCTTTTCTCATCTAGCCTGTAAACCACCTGAAGTCCAAGATGGCTGAGCCATATCTCTAATCCCCATGGTATTTAAACACATTGCTTGTATATAATGGGTGATCAGTAGTATTGGTTGAATAGATATTCTATAAACAATGAACAAACAAATGAATGAGTGGATTTTAAGGGTGAAAAAGTTGACAGTGTGGCATCTTATACTCACTTTGTAGAACAGGAATAGTAATACCTACCTTGTAAAATTTTACTAGTAACTAAAAATAAAATATGTGAAACTTTGGCATATCTTTGGTGTCCAGTGAGTTTTATCCATGAAAACTAGATACAAAGGAATGGCATGGTATTACAGTGGGTACTTTGCTATTAACCAGAGGATTTAAAAAGAGAGAAAGGTAGGTAACACAAGTTGGCACAAAACAATTTGAAGAAAGGTTCAAAGTTAAACAAACAAACGAACGAAGAAAACAAATCCTATTATTACATAATGATGATAATCTACCCAAATCCTAAATAGGATTTGTATTGCTAGAGACCTTCTGTGCTCCGATAACCAAATGATGCAAGGGCACTTCATGCACAATGGCATCTACAATTACAAAATTTTGACAGAACCATGCAGATCCAGGCCTCTAAATCCACCCTTTTCCCCATGGGAACATTCCTTTTGTTATTTAGAACAAAGGTTATGATCAGTAAGAAGTGCCACACAAATCCTTAAGAGGAAATAAGCAGACAATCTAGAAACAGCACATCTAATAGTGTTTACCTGACCTAAGTAGATTAGAAGAGTGGGAGAAAATTCTAAAATTGTAAAAGAATATCATTTAAATAGCCAGGAATATTACCACATTATATAACAAACTATATATTAATAAATTAAAGACTTTAAACATTGACACTAAGAATAGTTGATATATAAAGGGCAATTAAATCAATTTAAAAAGAGTACAGCCTTAAGGATTAGTGTGTGCTTACATGAAGGCCAGGAGGCAGTGGTCCTACACATGGATATAACTGTGATAAACTGTGTTCTGGTTTGTGATAATTCACTTTCTTTTACTGAATATGTGCCTCCAGTTTAATAATATTAATGAATCCAAGCAAACAACAGATCTTGAGTAGCAACTCTGTCCAGAATTAACTCTTATAACTTTCTAATTTGAAATTCATTCTTTTACATTACAAGGGCTTTTTAGTTCAAGTGTTCCTCATTAAAAGGGAAACCCTTGCCCAGACTGGTGGCACAGTCTACAGCATACTGAACTGTCATGCTGGAAGTCACATGGCCAACTGCAGCTCAGCTCCTTAGTCCTATCAACCTGAAAAGCGCCAGATTCATGAACAGTGCCCAAGATCCTGAGGACTAGAGGAAGAGGATCGTGGTGTGACCAGATCCTCGATGGGGTACTTCTCTCTCTCTCTCTCTTCTCTCTCTTTCTCTCTTCCTCATGTGTGTGCTCACTACCATGAATAAAAATAAATAAAGACGACTCTTTCTTGAAGGAAAAATCCATACCATTATCAACTAATAATGAAGTTAGTTAATACCTAGCTAAGAGCAAAACCCAAGAGTCTAGGATCAACACTTGGACCGAGAAAAATGGTGGGAGGGGAAGATAAGCTCTAAGAAAAACAAAAATGAAGTGCAGAAGAGAGAGGTATTTAAAATCTCTGGTCACCTTACCACGTCTCTGGTCAGGTTATGAGACTTGTTTACATTTGCAAACATTTTCTTTCACACAGCTAAGTATGATCAGATTGAAAGCACCACTTCCACTTCAATTTTGAAGACTCTAAAATGTTAACCTGAGGAATAAGAAGATAAAGAAGACTGGCAGGCGAAGACAGGGAAAGGAACAAGACAACAGAAACACAGGTGTTTCTCTGAAGTTTCATCAGGCTTCCTCAGACACTGATTGATCCTTAGGAGGTACTACTGTGGAACCATCTATTTCCAGAACCTCTCCTGCAGAAATGGCACTGGTAAAGAAGAGAGGAGGTGAAACAGGTCCAAGCCCTTTGAGTCCCAGGAAATGCAAACTCAGTTTTTGGAGCTTAAATTGATTTTTTTTTTTGTTTTGAGAGAGAGACTTTTGCTATACAGCATGTATGCTTGCCAGAAAGACTGAGAGAGAGACAGAGAGATAGAAAGCAAGAAATCACCTCCAGGGGAGATGGCCACACCATATCGCTTCTCCATTCTCCCCTCAGGATTTTGGGCACACATGCACACACACCTAGTGTGAGTTTCAAACTGCCAGGTCCAGGACTCAAACTGTGGTTGATTACATGGGAGTCCAGCAATGTAACCATTACACCATCTGCTGGTCTCTGCTTTAACTGATTTTGAGTTCCTAATTAAATTCTGTATATACCGGGAGTTGCTATCTAAATGCATTCAGCTTTCAAAATATTACAGTAAAATCAAGCATTTAAAGGATTGCCTAGTGTGATGTTGAGGAGCAAAAGATCAAGAGGACAGAAAAAAATTAGTATAGTCAGGCCACAGGTGTAGTAATAAAGATCGAGGATTTTTGTTTTTTTGAGAGTTTTGCTATTAAGTGCGTGCACTTGCTGGAAACAGAGGGACAGAAAGTGAGAAATCACCTGTTCGGGGAGATAGCTACACCACAATTCCTTCTCCTCCATTCTCCTCTCAGGATTTTGGGCATATGCACACACATTCACCCAGCATAAGTTTCAAGTCATTGGGTCCAAGACTCGAACCATAGTAGACATGAGGTAATCCAGTGCCTTAACCACTATGCCACCTGCTGGCCCAAAAAGATCATTTTTTTTTTTTTTAATCAGGCAGTGCTTATGATCCCAGCTTATTTTCAAAACTTTATATACATTTTTAACCTTTTTAATATTCCCAGAGGGCAGCTGTACTTGCCAGAAAGAGACAGGGAGACAGAGACAGAGAGAGGAATAAAGCTCCCTCCAATGGGGTTGGTCACACCACAGTCCCTTCTCCATTTCTCTCTCCTGTCAGGATTTCGGGCATGTTTATTTGTTTGCCTGGCATGTTTTTCAAGCTGCCAGGACTGGGATTTAAACTGCATAGCCAGCCATGTGAGATCCAGCTCCCTTAACCACTAGGTCACAGGGGTACATGCACTCACCGGAGAGAGAGAAAAAAAAGCAAACCACCAGGTTTGGGACTCAAACTACAGTCAACCATGTGGGAGTCCACCATACCACCTGCTGGCCCCACACCAGTCCATTTTGTAACTTTGTTTAGCCTCAATTTCCTCATTTACATATGCAAAAATAATATCTACCTCATAAAGAAATGAAGATAAAAGATAATGTATGAAAAACACTTAGTAAATAATACCCAGCAGTATAATACTTCATACATTTCAGTTATGAACATAAAATTCTAGAATATGGCACTGATGTAATGTTTTTAGAAGTTTTAAAAATTATACCATTTAATTCTTTTCACATTTCACATCTTTCTCAGGCTTCTGAGTAAAAAATAAGAAAAAAAGTAAACCCAGAGGTCAAGTTGTTTATGAGATTCTAATAGCTACACCTGGTAAAATGCTGTAAGTGTAGAATTAGTCTGTTAGCGTATATTCCAAGGTAGAGAAGTTCCTTTTGTACTTGATCATCATAAACACCATAATACAACAATCCAGAAAACACCTAAATGTGGTTATTTTAAGACACAATGTGCTGAGGATCTTCGTTATCTTGTAAATCTCACACGTCTCTAGTACACGTTGCCCTTTTGGTAAATTTGCGTTTAGGAGCTGAATCACCTAAAATGAATAATGCACTGCTTTGTCACCAAATGTGAGCTTGGTCATAGTGACCAGTAACCTGAGGGAAGTTGTTTTTATCCATCTGTAATACAGGAAGTCACACAGGATATAATGTTTACTTATCTAAAATATAGTTGTAATCCTTATCGTTACATTTTAATATTAGGTTGTCAGAAAAGTTATGACATATTTTTCTGTTTTTTCTATGCAAAATTGCATCATGACTTTTCTGATGACTTACTATATGTTTGTATCTGAAACATTGTCTCAGAAAAGCTTAGCGGTTATTACCAACTATGCACTATTCATTGTATCTTTTTCTAGGAATACATATATTTGAAACTTAATTGAGCATGTAGAAATAGCCACAGCTGTGACTAAAATTTTATGCAGGCAGGACCTGCACAACTATTATTCAACATCGGCATAAGAGGTTAGCACATGATCAATATCCAGTTTGAAAATGGAACTCAGAACACTGTTGAACCACTACATCTTCTTTATGTGTCCAAACAATTTATTCTTTCATGCAAGTATAACAAAAGAGGGCCCAGTGGTGGTGTGACAGTAATGGAGCTAGTTAGTCCCATAAGGGAAAATCCCTGGGCTTGTTTTCCAGGCCCTCCCTATGCACACTGGGTGCACGCATGCCTGTGATCTAGGTTGACTAGGACTGAGGGTGGATAGGGACTTGGGGAAACTGTGGGGGGTACCTCCCTCTCCCTATCTTTTTATCTCTCTCACAGAAGAGGAAGATGATATACTCTCTTCTGTGTGTGTGTATACAAAGCTATACAATATGCATATTTTTATGTTGCTTTAATATCTTTTGAATAATGTACATGTGTGTTATCTAGTAAGATATGTATATTTATGTGTGTGTATGTATCTACATGTATGAGTGGGTGTATATATACATATATATCTCAAAAGACCTTAAAGCAAAATAAAAATACGTTTGCTACTCAAGTGCATCTGACATTATAGTTTATACTTAATTTAGATGTTAGATGGACCTCTCGATTGATTCTATTTAGCATAGATTTTAACACCAACATTTACTGCCTAGATAATAAGAGCATATGAACCACAAATGATATAAGTGCCACTAGGAAATGAAGAAAAAAAATCATGCCCCTGCAGAGGTAAAAGAAAAAAAAATGGATAGGAAAAGAAATGATCCAACTTCTCCTTCAAAGCAAAGAGACTGCTGTGAACTTTTCATAGTGTATCCTCATATACTGTTCTTCCATTTTAAAATGCAAATAAAATTTATACTATTGCATTAGATCATGTGATGTGCTTGTATGGTTGATGAAATCAGATTGTTACTAATCAAAAAGTTATCATTTCTAAGACAAAAATGTTAGTCAGCTATGTTCATATTACCAAACTATGTATTCCTAGTTTATTGTTTGTTTGTTTTACTGTAGAGCATGTGCACTCACTGGAGAGACAGAGAAAGAGAAGTGGGAGGAGAGTGAGACAGCACCACACAAGGGGGTGACCCCACCACAATTCCTTTTTCTCCATCCTCCTCTCAGGATTTTGGGGCATGCACATGTACCCAGCATACTTTTCAAGCAGCCAGTTCCAGAATTCACACCATGCAGTTTGCTATGAGGGATCCATTGCCTTAACCACTATGTCGCCTGTCTGAGTCAGTGTTACCACAGTTTTATAAGAACTCTTCTTTTTTTTTTAAGACTTATATTTTAACTTTATTTATTTATTTACTTATTTTAATTTGACCAGAGAAGGACAGAGTGTGAACAAGAGCAAGAGAGCAATAGAGAGAGAGAGAGAGAAATAGGGAAAGTGAGAAAGCAAGCCACCAAGTCCGGGACTCGAACCATAGACAGCCAAGTGGGAGTCCAGTGCCCTTAACCACCATGCCACCTGCTGCCCCTTATAGGAACTTTTTAATCACAAAAAGAAACCTGTAGTGTCAAGGTAGACAAAGCATACAACCAAAGATAAATTTATAGTGTTGAGTTCCTAAAAGGATTGGATTGTCATGTGTCATGTACTTCATGGTATTCAATGAGCATGGCCATATAAACCTTACACTCAGATGTCTGGCTTAGATGGTGGCTTAGCAGTAAAATGCACTACTCTGAGAGGCTGACCCACATGGGATGAATCCAGGTTCACATCAGAGACCTCAGTCAGCTCACAGGGCACATGTGGGGCTGGCTGAAGCTGGAGGTGAATCACAGCATCGAGACCCTTCTAGGGGGCAGGGAGGCTGTCTCTCTGTCCTTCTCCTTTCTTTCTCTTTCTTTCTTGTTCATGGAGGAAATAAATGTAAAAACAAAGCAAAACCAGAAACCAGCATGTCAAATGTCCCTAAAAAGAAAATAATGTAAACTTGTGAAAGACAACCTTTTAAGATTCTGAAATACAGGGCTAGCCCCATAGATCAGTGGTTAGGCACAGTGGGGGACTCACCCCACATGGAGGATTGGGGTTTACGTACTGACTTCCAAGAAGACACGGTGGATTTGAACAGGCATGACTGGGATCCAAACAAGATGGGGAATTGGAGGAAAAAAGATTGTGGTGTAACCAGGTCCCATTAAGGGGTGCTTTCTCTCTTTCTCTCTGTCTCAACTCTGCTATACACACACGCCCTCTGGCCTAAAATAACCTAAAACACAAATATATTTATAGTTCAAATAATGATAAAATTTGCAAAGCATGGAGCAGAACGAAGATACTATTCTCTTGTCCCCAAACTTCTAAATAACCCGTGAATGTTTCCCAGTCTCCATTCTCCTGTGCTTTCCCTGCCTTTCCAACACATTCTACATATACTTGGATGACATTTTGGGACATCCAAGTTGTCGCTGCTACATCTGAATTAGATTACAGTGATCTCTTTAGCCTTTGTAGAATCGACTTTAGAATAGGAGGTATCTAAATCCTCTCTTACTGGATCCTAAAAAGACTAGGTATTTACATGGCATATCATAAAAAGTAAGAGATAAATGATTTATAATCCGAGATCACGACACATTGTAAGTTCCCATCATTGGTAGCTCCTGCTGCTAGACAGAGCTGAGAAGTCATCAGGTTTGAGCGCGGTCTTGTCCTAGTTCTGGCTCTAAGAAGCTGTATTAATAACCCAGGAGGCATTTTCTACCTTCTATTCTCATTTCAAATATGGACCATGTAAACCCTTTTATTTCCTGTCTTTCAAGAAACAGATAGCTATTTTAAAAGATTGTGAGAATCACAGCATCGAGACCCTTCTAGGGGGCAGGGAGGCTGTCTCTCTGTCCTTCTCCTTTCTTTCTCTTTCTTTCTTGTTCATGGAGGAAATAAATGTAAAAACAAAGCAAAACCAGAAACCAGCATGTCAAATGTCCCTAAAAAGAAAATAATGTAAACTTGTGAAAGACAACCTTTTAAGATTCTGAAATACAGGGCTAGCCCCATAGATCAGTGGTTAGGCACAGTGGGGGACTCACCCCACATGGAGGATTGGGGTTTACGTACTGACTTCCAAGAAGACACGGTGGATTTGAACAGGCATGACTGGGATCCAAACAAGATGGGGAATTGGAGGAAAAAAGATTGTGGTGTAACCAGGTCCCATTAAGGGGTGCTTTCTCTCTTTCTCTCTGTCTCAACTCTGCTATACACACACGCCCTCTGGCCTAAAATAACCTAAAACACAAATATATTTATAGTTCAAATAATGATAAAATTTGCAAAGCATGGAGCAGAACGAAGATACTATTCTCTTGTCCCCAAACTTCTAAATAACCCGTGAATGTTTCCCAGTCTCCATTCTCCTGTGCTTTCCCTGCCTTTCCAACACATTCTACATATACTTGGATGACATTTTGGGACATCCAAGTTGACGCTGCTACATCTGAATTAGATTACAGTGATCTCTTTAGCCTTTGTAGAATCGACTTTAGAATAGGAGGTATCTAAATCCTCTCTTACTGGATCCTAAAAAGACTAGGTATTTACATGGCATATCATAAAAAGTAAGAGATAAATGATTTATAATCCGAGATCACGACACATTGTAAGTTCCCATCATTGGTAGCTCCTGCTGCTAGACAGAGCTGAGAAGTCATCAGGTTTGAGCGCGGTCTTGTCCTAGTTCTGGCTCTAAGAAGCTGTATTAATAACCCAGGAGGCATTTTCTACCTTCTATTCTCATTTCAAATATGGACCATGTAAACCCTTTTATTTCCTGTCTTTCAAGAAACAGATAGCTATTTTAAAAGATTGTGACTTTCCAAAAAAAAAAAATCCCACTGGTCACTTTAGTCCCCATTAAAAGCTTAGTCCTAGATTAATATGCCTAGTCCACTTTATAGTTATTTCCACTAGAGTTTCTTCTCTCCTCTACCACAGGTTAATAAATCCACATTTGGTAAAGAAGGTCCAGGTTAAGTCTCTATTTTCCATCCCAGTTCTCTTCCCATGCCCTGCCCTATTTCTCCCACAGTTGAACAAAGCTGCTCTATTTCCTCCAGAGTCGAAACTTTTAGGGAAGGAGTCAATGAGGCAAGAAATGTCCTCTCTGCCTCCTTCAGCCAGGTCAGATATTTGAAACTGTCTCTCATGGCCATTTTTGTGGGCTCTTTGGAGATCTCACCCTTCATTCACGCTCTGCCACGTGGAGTATCTTGGGCAGGGTAAATACATCTCCTCTGACCAGTCTGGATTAGTCACACACCATTTCTCCTTGAACTTCAGGCAAAATATCCTTTCGGCCTCTCTTTCGGTTGCTTTTACCTTATTGCATGAGAAACAGGCAAGTACTCTCAGCAGGATCTCATGCCATGATTTTCCCCTAGCCTTCCCAGACAGCTTGGTTCACGGATGTTCACACCTATCGCAAGCTGAACTGTGGGAAGCGAACCTCGGTCTTCCGTATGGATCCGGCAGCACTTCAGAAGCGTGTCACCTGTGCCCCTGAGTTGCCTCTTTCTCCTGAGCTCTCATACCACCCCAAATGTCCCAGCCACTCTAGAGCTAAGAGAGCCAGTTAACCCCCTTTGACTGGTATGTGCCTTTTTTAAAAATATAGCCCTCTTTTCAGTTTGCCTACCTGCAGGGCGATTTACAGCCTTTTGCCTTTAAGACTTTTTTTTCACCCCATTACTGTTCTTTTTTTCTAAAGAATTATGTTATTCGACGTTATTTATTTGTTTTAATTTGACCAGAAAAGAACAGAGCGAGAGAGAGAAAGCAAGTCACCAGGTCCAGGAATCAAACCACAGTCGGCCATGTGGGACTCCAGCACCCACCACCTGTCGGCCCCGCCTTTTAGACTTCTTAAACATGAGCCAAACACTAGTCACCTGTTTTCCCCAAATAGCAGAGGGCAAACCAAAAGTTCGCTGAGCAAAATTCTCAAAGTCATGCTTGCCAGTCTTGAGGTCAAAAGAAAGAACACCCCACCGTTCCCTTGTGAGGATGGGAATGGGGCACATAGGACAACTCTCTCCAAAGAAATGCTCCCCTTATCGCTATGCACCTCTTTACTTATCCAGCCTGTTAGACAAGTTCACAATGAGCATTTTTGTAAACACTATTCCTGCCCCAGTCTTTTGCAAGCTCAGGGATAGTCTAGAACAGCGTTATCTAAACCAAGGTATATGACTATTTAGGGCGCACAAAAATTTCTAAGGGGTATATGAGCATGAATAATTTGAATTCTTGATCTTTCATATACCCTCTTTTATAAAACCCATCTGCCTGAAAGTCATCTACAGTTTAGGTATTATGAGAATCCTTTCTTGTCTGGCACAATGTCCTTTTCATGCATTATAAAAGAAAGCTTACCTCTCACCTAGCCTAAACCCTAATGTGACCCATTCCATCCTCCTATCATGAAAAAATTTGTTCCTTCTGAAATAGCCCTTGAGACTATGCTTTTTCTTTTCCTTATTTTTCTTTTTAAATTTTATTTATTTATCTATTTATTTTTGGTATAGGGCATCTATGCTCGCCAGAGTGAAAAAAAGAGAGAAGAAAAGTAAGAAATCATCCCACCATGGGGGGGGGGGGGGGGGCCATAATCCCTTCTCCTCCATTCTCCTCTTGGGATTTTGTGTACAAATGCACTCAGCCTGATTTTCAAGCCACCAGGTCCAGAACCACGTAGTGGGGTTGGCCATGTGGGAGTCTAGCACCTTAATCTCCACGGCACCTGCCGGCCCAGTCCGTGCTTTTTCTAAGTCACCTCTTTACTAGTGACTGAATACCTTATATTTTTGCACTTAATTTTCCTACAGGAGATTTTATTACACTTTAAAGTTGAAATATGTACTTATACACAGATGAAAGGCAAATGTCCCCAAAAAACAATCTAGGGAGCTATGTCTTTCATTTAGGATGAATTTCTCCTGTTCAGAGGATGGTAAACTCTGTAATTTTCTTAAATGTATAATTAGAAACAACAATTTTCGATCACAAAGGAAATTTATAACTAGCCAAGATAGAACATTCTCAAAAATCTATTTCTCTGTACATCTACCAAGATTTTTGAAGCCTGTTAGAGACAAGCCAGATTTAAAATGTAAAGTTTAGCAGACACAAATTACATTCCTCATCCTATAGAAAATCCTGCGACAGACAATGCCCACCTTAATGTTGATTATCTTAAACTGATATCTAAGTGTAGCTTCAAAACCAAGGTGCCTGGGACCAGCAGTTAGCCTAACAGTTATGTCGCTGAACTCCCACATAGTCAACTGCAGTTTGAGTCCTGGACCCGGTGGCTTAAAACTCACACCAGGCCCACGTGCATGTGTGCCAAAAATACCTGGAGGAGAATGGAGGAGAAGGAATTGCAGTGTGGCCATCACCCCTAGGGGGTGACTTCTTGCTTTCTGTCCCTCTGTCTCTCAGGCAAGCTCATGTGCCCTATAGCAAAAGTCTCTCCAAAAAAGGTGCCTATAAGTAAAAGAAAACAAGTACAATTAGTAATGCTTTTTAAAGTTTAGATAACGATTGTTAGACCTATTTCTCAAAAGCCCACAAAGTGAGGTCAGCAGATGGCATAGCAGTTACAACACTGGACTCTCACATGGTCAACCACAGTTCAAGTCCCAGACTCAGTGGTTTGAAACTCACTCTGGGCACATGTGTGTGAGTGCCCAAGATCCTGGGAGGAAACTAGAGAATTGATTGTAGCATGGCCATCCCCCTGGAGGAGGGGGTGATTTCTCACTTTCCCTCTCACTATCTCTGTCTCTCTCACTCTCTCTCTCTGGTGAGCACATATGCCTTAAGGCAAAAACCTCTAAAAATACCCTCAGAGTGAATGATTCTAATACATGCATAACAAAATCTTCTGTAAGAATTTTGACTGCTTGCAATAAATTTGGAGGATAAGCAAGTTGTCAATTGAAATTAATTTTTAGAGTTAGAGTCCTATTTGGTTTTTGGCATACAACTATAGAGTTCAAATAACCAAGTGATAATACTATAATAAACTCCTTCTCTCAACTACTTCATCATGTAAACATATCTCCTATGTTTACATCTGTAACGTAATAAGAATAGAAGTGACAGTAAGCTCTGTATCAATCTAGCAGTAGGTACAACACAGCCATTGTTCCACAGTTGCCTAGTGATCTTCATAGAGGAAAGAAAAGTCTAAGCTTTCTGTAAGTGGTAGCCCTCATTCCAAATAGAATGACAGTAGACTTCAGGGGAGAAGCACCAACCCATGTGCCAGACAATGCTTCAAAACTCAGTGAAGCAATCAAAGCAAGCAAAGTGAAGCAAAAAGTAGAACCTTTTGAAACAGTTCTCTCTGCATAAGTAAGTCGATGAGAGTCTTCCTTTCCATTCTGGTCAGCTTGCCTAGTGACTCAGTGAAAATGGGAAAATACCATGATGTCCCTTCAGGGAGATAAACTACAATGAGAGCAAGCTGTCCCTGAACAAGGTGACATGTTTGCCTCTTCAAATACAGGTGTGCACAAAGGAGAAAAAGTGCTTAGAATGCCATTCCTTGGAAGAGTAGACTACCCCAGCAAAAGACATGTAAAATACAAGATTTTTATCATCCAATATTTAGGCATGTCTAAAACCTAGAAGCAGGTCTTACACTCATACCCCTGATATTCAGTGGTTGAAAAGACTCATTCCCATGAAACAACAGGTCCTTCCACTAATATTGTGTTAGCAATTGCAATTACTATCTTGATACAATAATGACAGTAACATAGCAGGCAGTTTACTAAGTACCATAAATGTGCTATGAAATAACTACGCTTAGTCCTACTAAAATCCGAAACAAATAAAGGCTGCCTACTAATATCATTATATTCAGGACTGTTTTGTTCTTTTCAGCTGATGCAGTAAGACAAAGAAATGAAATAAAATACATAAAGATTGTAACTGTTTTAAAAGTTTTTTCTTAAGTTTATTTCTTTTATGAAAGAGAGAAAACAGAGTCTCACAGTGCTATCCTCCTTGGCCTTCCCAGCCAGCCATGGTCATGGGCATGTGTACCTGGCATGGACAGAGTGAACGAGGAGCTGAACCCGCGATCGTTATTGTGGATCCAGCATCATTTGAGCAGTGCATTACTGTCGTGCCACTAAGCTGGCTCCAAAATAAAATGTCTTTCTTGCAGACAATTAATACATGTAAAATACACAAAAAAGGTTTCTATATTACAATTGATCAAAGAATTTGATACAGGGACATAACACAAATAAATATACAACGCCAAATGTTTTTCTTCACACTGAGAGTACCATGTAAAAATTTTCTTAAATAAGATTTATTTTCTAAGACCCCTAAAGTCTCAGCAAATTACTCCAAAATATATAAACGGGATAGCATCAAGCTAAAGAGCAGAATCTTTTTTAGCAGAGCAAAGAAAATAGTAATCAGAGTGAAAAGACAACTCTAGAATGGGAGAAAACACTTGTGAACTATTTCAGATAAGGGACTGATAACTAGAAGATATAGTGAACACAAGCAATTCACCTGCAATAAAAAAAAATCAAAACAATCCAATTAAAAAATGAGCAAAATGAGCTGAACAGATGTCTTTCTAAGGAAGACATGAATGACCAAAAAGCATATGAAAAATGTTCAATACCTCTTATCATAAAGACAATGCAAATCAAAGCCACAATGAGATACTGCTTAATCCCAGTCAAGTGTCTGTGATCAATAAAATAAAGAACAAGTGCTGGTGGTAAAAAGGAAACTTTTCTACACTGTTGGTGGGAATGTAAATTAGTATAGCCATTGTGTAAAATAATATGGAAATTGCTCAAACACTTCCAATTAAAGCTACAATAAAACCTAGTAATCCGACTCCTTGACATTTACCCCAAAAAATAATCAGAAAGACACGTGCACATTCATGTTTATTGCAGCATTTTTTACAACTGGCAAGATATGGACTCAACCTAAATGCCCAAGCTCTAATGACTGGATTGAAAAAACATGTGGCACATATACGCTATGGACTACTACTAAGCCATCAAGCTGCCATTTGATACAAGGTAGGTGAATATAAACAACTAGATGATAAGTAAAACAAGCCAGACTATGAAAAACAAGCATTGTATATCCCTACTCAATATATACCAAATTTATGCACTCAATGGCAAATAGCAAAAGATTTGAAGATATAATAAAGAAGAGGGCAAGTGTAGATACCAGAGATTGAACAGAACGTGGATAGATATCAGAGGGATGGGAGTTCAGGGGAAAATATTTAACAGTCACAAGGATGTAAAGTTCTCTGTTGAAAATGATAGATATGATAATACCTTTGATTTTATTGTCACACACTGCATACATGCTTTGAAAAACAATATCATACCCTATAAAGAAGTACAATGATTAAATGTAAATAAGAAAGCCTAAAATGAAAAAAGAAAAATCACCATTCCTACTGAACAACAACAAAAAAATCATAATATTATTAAAACACTTATCTTTTCCAAATAAACATAAATACTTTTTAGTGTAATTTTTTTTTGAGAGGTTTGCGCTATAGGGCGCATGCGCTCGCCAGACAGACAGAGAGAGACATAGAGACAGAAAGCGAGAAATACACCCCCCCCCCCAGGGGGGATGGTCACGCCGCAATCCCTCAATCCCTTCTCCTCCATTCTCCTCTTGGGATCTTGGGCACACATGCACACACACCCGGCGTGAGTTACAAGCCACCGGGTCCGGGACGCGAGCCGCAGTCGACTACGTGGGAATCCAGCGACATAGCCATTACACTAACTGCTGGTTCCCTTTTTAGTGTAATTTTAATAAAATTTTATTGAGGTGCAGGTTTTTGTTTAAGTTTTCCTTTAATAGTTACCAAAATTATTTTAAAATTTATTTGAAAGAATAAATGTATAATATTTATTTAAAAATATTTAAAAAGGTGATAGCCCCCTGCCACAGAAATACAAAAATCTTCTACAATGCTTTTCTCATTAAAACAGCATGTTATGAGCACAAAACTAGACAACCAGATTGTTGGCATAAAACTGAATCCATAAGTAGATCCACACAAAGGAAAATGTAATGTAAGATAAATAATAGTTCAACAGGAAAAATACAACTTACTTAATAAATTATTTTTGTATCATAATTATATCTCCATCAGGTAAGAAAAATGGGTGATATTCCTGCTTAATATGTTCAGAAATATAAAGAGCAATGGATAAAAGATTTTAATGTAAAAAATGTTTAATTCCAGAAAAAAATTAGGAGATGTTAAGACTGGGAAAAGAAAAAGCTTTACAAAGACACACAAAAACAAGGAACTATAATGGAAAAAATGTAAAGTCTATGCTATAATAATACAAATTCCTCAAAAGCCAAACATACCATAAATACAGTTAAAAAAAAGAAAAAATATTTGAAACATATAGAAAGGCAAACTTTATATCTCTAATGTAAAATAAGGATGCTTACAAATTGAAAAGAAAAAGCAAACATGAATATAATATATGGAGTTTATAAAAAAGCAAACCCAAATAGACAAAACAATATAAAAATGTTTCTATAAAAGATGCTAAATCTTATGAGTAATTAAAGCACAATTCAAAATAAGTACGATACCATTTTTTAATAAATTAACTTAATAAAAACTTAAAAAAATTATAACATAATGGAATGGAGTGAATAAATGGTGGGGTTTAAATTTCAATAAACAATGTTTCTGTAATTTCACTTTGGAAATCTATTCTACAGAAATGGATCTTTCCATCTTGAGATATTCATGTGTAGACCAAGTATGGTTCATACATACATGCTGATGTAGAGGAATGTCATAGTACCAAGTTAAACAAATATGAAACTAGTCATGTATGTTAATACTCCTATGCTTAAGCATAAAAGTAGGATCATACATACTCAATTACATATAATTATATATTACATATATATACATATATATGTTTTACATGTGCATAGGAAGAAAAGTAACATGATATGCACCAAACTGACATTTTTTCTTTTTTTACTTTTGAAATATTTGATTTTTAAAATATCTTAATTTTGAAAGAAAACTCCAAGGAATTGTGCACCTCTGACAGTTAAGCATGCATAGTATAGACAAATAATGCTCTAGGATTTCTGAGGACAGGGAAGTGGAGAACATGGGGTTTGATCGGAACTTGAAGGATGGGTGTAGAAGAACTGGATAAACTATGAGGGGCCTCTCAGGCCAATGACAAGGCAAGAGTAAAACATCATATTCAGAGTTACTTGGATTCACTTCTAATACTCCAAAGCACTTGTAACTACAACTCTGAAAAATCAAATTGTATTTTTATGTGTGTTTGTGTATTATATATAAACAAACAATATTATCACTATTGCATGCAACAAATCCTGCATTTGGTAGAATTGCTGTTGCTATCAGGAAAATGTAGACAGGTAATTAGAAACTCCAAAAAATCTAATATTTATAGCTAAGTATTTAATCTTCCTTATGTTTTTCTAAGCAAAACTGACTGAATTACAACCCACAAAACCCCAAAAATATGAACTTTTACCTTAGCATTCACCATCATCTCCATTCACTATTGTTTCAATATTGCAGGATCGTCAGATATTTTAAACATTACACATTGAATAACCAGCTTGAATAAAGCACTGCAAGTAAGGAAGCTGGACCTTCTTGTTCTCCAGCAAGACAGAGTTATAAATAAAAGGATCTTTGTTTACATAAGTTTTAATCCTTTGGTAAAGTTTTCTGGCTCTGAGGGTTGTATAAGACAGGTTATAATCTTGGAAACAGGTTCCAAGATTAGTCACTTGGAATCAGAGGCTCCTCCTTGCTGTTTTGTTTTCTTCCAAAAAAAAAAGAAAATTAACTCTTATGTGACCTTGGTTCTAACTAAAACATACTGTCCAAAGACTACAGATCACTCAGCCATTGTCGCTTGAGTTTACTGAGCCTCAGTTTTTTCAGGGTGTGTGTGTGTGATTAAGAAGCCTTTAACACATGTCTTGTAAATACAAGGGTTACTTATGAATTAAGATGTGTTTATGTTGTCCAAGAAGCTTATAACAATTCTCTTGTAAATCAAAGAATTACTCACTTATAGAAATGCATGCTTCTCTCTAAGAAAATGTGGACATAATTAAGTTGTTATTTCAGTGTAGTCAGATAACCTAAGAAAAGATGACACCAACACAGGAATAAACGTGAAAGCATTGGGTTAATGTAGACAGAAATATCCATTTCTATAGAATGGCGCTGATGTTTTTCAATAGTAGACTGGTATAAGAAAACCAGCACCTGCAGATTATTCTGTAAGTAATTTGCCAGCTGGATTAGATGAGGAGACTAGGGTTGTGTCAGGCAATGAGACTGATCTCATCCAAGTTGAATTTGGGTCAGAATGAGAACAGTGAGATTGATATTCTAAAAGGAAACGTGATCTGATGTGATAGGATGTGTAAAACACTGGCTGAGGGACCAGCAGATAGCATAATGGTTACGTCGCTGGATCCCATATAGTCGACTATGGTTCGAGTCCCTAGCTTAAAACTCACGCACGCATGTGTGCCTAAGATCCTGAGAAGAGAATGGAGGAGAAGGGACTTCAGTGTGGCCATCTCCCCAGGAAGTGATTCCTCATTTTCTGTCTCTTTGTCTCTCTCTCTGTCTCCCCAGCAAGTACATATGCCCTATACCAAAAATCTCTCTCTCTGAAGGAAAAAAAACACTGGCTGAACCCAGCTCCAACAGTGATTAATTATGATCTTGGACAGTTTGGTTCACCTCAGAAAATGTATGCCAATGGGATCATTTTCTTTCATTCAATAAATATTTGTTGAGTATCTACACTAAACCAAATATTTTTTCTAGGTGCTAGCTAGAGATATCATAATAGGTAAAACAGTCTGGAGTCCTACTCATGGAGTTTGTTCATTGTGGTTGAAGGTGAAAAGAAAGTAAACAAATCAACAAATAAGATTAAGAGGGAATCCTTTCATTAAGATTAAGAGGGAATCCTTTCATTTTCTGTGGTCTGTTTAGTACATATATTTAAAAAACTGTAAGGTGAGGGGTGTGTGTGTGTGTGTGTGTGTGTGTTTGACTGGTTAAGAGATTTGAAGGAAAGACGAAAATGTCCGCCTGTCATGAAGTTCTCTGGACAAAACCTGGCAACTGCTTCAAAAGGGAGGAGAGGTGCCCAATCCCTCCTGTCACCTCATCCAACTTTTCATTTCTTTTAAAAGGCCCCTACAGGAAGGGTTGTTTTCTATTCTTTGGTAAGAATAACAGTCAGCATTTATTATTTATTATGTGTCACAGACCATTCTCGGAGCAAAACTGTATTAACTACTTTAATCCTTTCAACAAATTCTCTCCTCCATTCTCTTCAGATTTTGGGCACACACACACACACACACACACACACACACCCCCACTCAGCATGAGTTTGAAGCCACTGGGTCCACGACTCGAACTGCAGTCAACTACATGGGAGTTCAATGACATAACCATTATGTCATCTGCTGGTTTCAGATGGCCACTATTATTATTCCACTATTACAGGTCAAGACATTGAGGAGCAAGCAGGCTTTAACGTGCCCAAGATCACACAGCTGGTAAGCAAAAGCATAGGGCTTCTATTACATTTTACTGCCTCTGATATTTGACCTTAAATTAGCAAACCGTGGGAAAAAGCATTAAAATAATTTTGTAGAGAACCGTATGTTCTCTTTTCTTCTTTTGTTGCAATTGTATAAACTATCTCTTAAAACATTCAAAGTCTTGGACAATTATAATCTAGAAAAAAATACGGTAGCTTATATATCATCCTATCTCAAAATGAAACATAATCACATTGCCTTTGTCCAAAACCACCCGCCCCTGTCCCTCACCTCCTACCTACTTTGTCAAAGCATTTATGTAACAATTTAATAAAATAATTTCAGAAAGGCATAAATGCTCTGAAAAAAAAAATCAACCAGAATGACGAGATTGGGAGTGCCCAGGGGTCTACATGGGGAGAGGGGGAGCCAGATTGGGAAGGGCCCTGAGAAAGTAATGCTTGAATTGGAAATTCAAAATATAAGAAAAACAACTCTGGATATCTAAAGACACAGCTCTACAAGCAAACATGGGAGACAGCAAGTGCAAAAGCCCTGGTGTATAATAGAACAAGCAAGGTATACTTGACAAGAAGTTGGATGCAGATACAAGAAGGTGGGTTATATTCACTGAGAGAAAAAGGGGCAAGATGAAGTCGGAGTGTTAAGCAGAGGCCAGGTCACAAACAGCACTGTGTGACCAGTAAGAGCTTGGGTTGCACTCTATTGGAAATAGGAAGCTACTGGAGAGTGTGGAGTATGGAAATTACTTCAACAAATTAATGTGTGTGTATGCGTATCAAATTTGCCAGAAGGTGTCTTTACTCATTAGAGAGAAACAGAGAGTGAGGAAGTGAGAAAGCATCCTCCCTGGAGCAGAGGGTGGGAAGGGTGGCCATACCGCAGTCCCTTCTCCTCCATTTCTCCCTCCTTTCTGGATTTTGGGTGCACACACACACACACACACACACTGTGTTTTTCAAGCTATTGGGTCCAGGACTCAAACTGTGCTGTCGGCCATGTGGTATCCAGCCATCTTAACCACACCACTGACTGGTCCCAAATTTGTGTCTTAAAAAGGTCCATTTGGATGAGATCTGCAGGTGTCATAATGGTTAAATCACTGGACTCCCATATAGTCAACCACAATTTGAGTCCCAGACCGGGTGGCTTAAAATTCATTCCAACTGTGTGTGCATGTGTTCCCAGGTTCCCAAGAGGAGAATGGAGAAGGCACCGTGGCATGGCATCCCCCCAGGGGGTAATTTCTCTGTCTATTTCTCTGTCTCTCCAGTGAGCAAACATGCACTATAGCAGAAAACACTCTCAGAAAAAAAGAAGAAGAAAGAAAAAAGTCAGTTTGGCTGCTGTGCAGAGAGAGGGAATTGAGAAGAAAGAATAGAACCAAAAAGCTACTGCAACAGTCCAGGCAAGATCGTCAGTTGGCTTGGATAAGGGTGGTGACACCACAACAAAGAGATCTGTACACATTCAGAATGGATTTGGGAGCTAGCCTGAAGAGTTACTGATGAAAGACTTCTAGGAGGATTTTCAGAAGAGAAATGTTTACATAACTGTGGCAACTCCTTGGGTAAGGATTCTTGAGAGCTAAAGCACCAGATTCATTTTTCTAGTACCTTAGTTATTCTATGTTTGCTTTGTTGTTCATTTGGTTGGTTGGTTGGTTGGTTGGTTGGTTAGTTGGGATTTTTTTGGTTTATTGGGGGGAGTTTTTGTTTTGTCGTTGTTTTAATTATCAGAGGGCACATGCATGCACCAGCGAGAAATGTAGCATGGGTCTTGGTCATGCTGCAATTTCTTTTACTTCATTTTCTTTTCCATCCCTTTTGGGCAAACACATACTGTTAGGAAATAGCAAAAATGCCATGCTTCTAAACACCTTGGATTTTTGAACTCTGAATGAATGGCTGCAGGGAAAATGTCAAAAATGCCTGATCTCCTGCCTTCCCGCTCAAAAATGACAGGAGGCTGTTAGATGGTATGCACTCTGATTAATGAGTTGTCCAAATTCCAAGGTGTGCTGTCCAGCCTCTGGTGTCATTTAGCCATCCTCCCCCTTATTGATACTGAAACCAACTTGTTCCAGGAACTACCCTTATTTTTCTAATCCTCTATAAAGTGACGTTCTCTAAAAATAACTTTCCTTCCTCGTTGGCCCTAACAAATACAGAGGATAAGCAAGGCTTAGCAGGTGCATCCTGGTATGGCCTCTCCCTCTCCTTCTTAATTCAGATCTCTGTGTCTCAAGTAGTTCTTCTATGTGCACGTTAGGTGACTTTGCCAGACAGAAGAGTCACATATACACCCGCCCACCATGTTTTTCAGGCCAACAAGGCCAGGACCCGAGTGCCAGCTGGCCATGTGGGATCTGATTCCCAATGCACAGCACTTAACCATTGCACTATGGAACCAACCCCTGGTATGTTTTTATGCCAAATTTTCTCCTGAGTTAATGGGCCTGCCCAAAATACAAAAAAATAACTGTTACACTGTGAAAAATATATTTAATACACATTGAGAAAGGTTTTTTTTAAGAATTATTTATTTCACTTTATTTATTTATTTTTTTAATTTGGCTATAGAGAGACTGTGAGAGAGAGAAAATGAGAAAGCAAGCCACCAGGTTCAGGACTCAACTCATGGTTAGCCATGTGGGAGTCCAGCACCTTAACCACCACACGTCCCACAGGAAGTATTTTTAAAACATGGGCAATCACCCGCTGGTCATTTACAACATGTTCTCCTCTTGCTTCTTTATTTCTATCAGCTACCTCTTTTTTTAAAAATCAGAAACAATGCTTCCCATTTGAAATAAATGCCTACCCAAGGTCATCATTCCTCTCTGAGCAGCAGTAAAAACAGAGTCCTTTAAGCATGGCTCTGCTCTCAGTATTCCACATGCTTTCTAAATTCTCAGTATTATCCTGCCACATAAACTGTACCCAAAGACCTAAATGCTGGCTCTTCTGCAATCTGTTCGTGAGTCCAACAGAGGCTTTAGACTGGCCACCAAAGAACAGTCTCAGTCCCCTTCTCTACTAATGAAAATTCAGTGTGCCCAGGTTAGATTGCACACACTGGTCCTGCAGGCTGTCAAGGAAAAGTTCTCACTACGTGTATGAATCAGGGAAGCAGGCTACAATGAGATCTTGGCTGCCCTGTTAATGTGTGCCTGTGTGCACGTATATGTGTGTAGTTTATGAATAAAACATACAAATACATACATACTGCAAAAGACAGTTTGTTATCCATCCTAAAAAACAGAATGGAGTGGGCCAGCAGGTGGCATGGAAATGAAGGCACTCAATCCCACGTGGCCAACTATGTGGTTGGAGTCCTAAAGCCAGTGGCTTGAAAATCACCCCTGAGTGTATAAGCATGCCCAAAACCCCAACAGGCAAATGGAGGTGAAGGGATTGTGAAACGGCCATCTCCCTTGGTGGGTGATTTTTCACTTCTCTCTCTCTCTCTCTCTCTCTCTCTCTTTCACAAGCACATGCACCCTTACAGTAAGAGAAAAAAAAAAAAAAACAGAGTGAAGAACAATATATCTCACACCAAAGATACCCAAAACTCTCCTAGGATAACCTGAGTGACTGAAGTGTTTTATTGTTTTCAAATTGGTTAATACAATAAATAAACAAGTAGAGAACAGACTAGGGTTATAGATCACTTCCAAAAAGCTATCTAGGGCTTTAAACACACTAAGTCCTACTCCCCAGAGAAAACTGAGAATGTTCTTTTCAAATCTGTTTACTGTTAGCTTTCCTTTAAATCCTCACCTCAAATTTGCTACTCTGGAGAGTGTCACTTGATGATAATTCCACTGTAGTGATTTCTGTAGTGTAGACCATATAGTTCTTCTCTTGGATAGGGCAATTGCTGTCAGATAACATTAAACTCTAAGATTCAGGCTAGAACACCTCAGAATTCTAGCAAAACATATTGTATTTATTTTTCCTTCCTTTAAGACTTAGAGACCAACCGTTGGATGGATGGTGTTAAACAGGGGTCAGCAAATCTGGCTACCATCTATTCTTCATTATTGCTATTTTAGAAGTATTTGCTATAGGGTGTGTGTTCTCACCACAGAGAGAAAGAGACAGAGACAGTGAGAGGGAAAGTAAGAAATCACACCCAAAGGCATATGGCCATGCTACAATCCCTTCTCCTTCATTCTCCTCCTGGGATTTTGAGCATGCACACACATATGCCTGGTGTGATTTTCAAACCACCAGATCCAGGACTTGAACCACGGTCAGCCATGTGGGAGTCTAGCGATGTAACCACTACACCCTCTGCCATCCCCCTATTCTTATAGTTAAGGATTTATTGGAACACAGCTACTCAACCATTTACATTTTATTTTTGGATGCTTTCACAAATATAATACAATACAGAGTTGCCTAGTTGGAACAGCGATACTGTGAACTACAAGAACTAAAATATTCGCTGCTCAGCCCTTTACTAGGAAAAAAAAAAAGTTTACTGACCCTCGACATAAGAACATGTCTGGTAGCAGGAGTGCCCAGTTTATGACACATCTATAGAAGCTCTAGTAAAAATTGGGACTTGAGACCAAACCATAGGTACTGATGCAATGTACTGGGATGGATTTGTGTGTAGATGGTGACATAACTGTCCTTCTTGTCTTCGAAGACAAGCTCTGGATCACTGTCATACTCTGAGTTGTCCAGGACACAAACTTCCCTGGGAGTGTGCACACTCTGCTAATATCACTCTCAACATCAAACACATCATGTCTGTTCTCTTCACCCCATTACACAGTTCTTTCCTCTCAGTGAGCATGGATTTGTCAGGCATGGTTTCTCACCGTGTTTTTCTTCTGTGCTCTATTTTCAAAATATGGAAAGCAAGCCTCCTGGGAAATCTTTTATAGGGGAAAATTTTTATTTGAAGGATCTCAGGAACACAGACTAATCATAAAGCTTGTATCACAGCTTACTCTCATAGTTTATACATGGTGTATTTACATTTTAAAAATCTAGAGCTTAGTCAACCAATGACACCTCACCATATGGTCTCCTCTACTAACTCATCCAGTCTGAGGTAACCTTTCACCCAAGTCTTGAGTTCATCATTTTCTTTTTTTCATTTTTTTACAGTTCTATATTTGCATTTATGCATATTCCTAAAGAGAACGAGGATGTGTGAGTGTGTGTGCATTTAATTGTTTTAAACTTTATAGAGAGCTTCAGACTATATGAAGGGACTTCAAAAAGTTCATGGAAAAAATGTAATTCAGGTATGAGTGAGTGGCTATCCAGTGGTGTAGTGGATAGCTAGATCCTACCCACATGGCCGACTGTGCAGCTCAAATGCCAGACCTGGCAGCTTAAGAAACACAGCAGGCACAAATGTGTGCATGCCCAAAATCCTGAACGGGAAATTGGAGGAGAGGAAACTGTGGCATGGTCCATTCCCCGAGGGAAAGTGCTTTCTCATTTTCCCTCTCTTTTTCTCTCACTCTCTCTACTTCTCTCTCTTTATTTCTATCTCTGGTGAGTCCATGTATCCTTCAGCAATTAAAAAAAAAAACATTAGTTTGTTCTGGTATAAAAATATCAAAATCTAAACGTAGTTTTTTTAATAATATGTATTTTCCATAAACTTCTTGAAGACTACCTCATGTAATTTGAAGAGCCTTATTTTTTTCACTTATTGCTATGAGTCATCAACCATTGCATAACATGCCATTGTCATTTATTTGTTTTTGTTGTTGTATAATACTCCACTAGGGGGCCAACAGGTGGCATGGTGGTTGAGGTGCTGGAATCCCACATCGTCAACTGCGGTTGAGTCCCAGACCTGGTGGCTTGCTCTCTCTCTCTCTCTCTCTCTCTCTCTCTCATAATAATAATACATAAAACTAAACTAAAAATAATTTTTTAAATACTCCATTAGTTAATACACCAGATTCAAGTCATCTATTTCCCCTTTGATGAAAACTTGAGTTGGTATTTCAGTTTTGCTATTAAGAACACCTCCTATTGTACGAGTGCAAACGTTTCTTTTGGAGATAGACTTACTTGTAGAATGGTGCATCAGAGGGTATATAAATGCTTATGGTTAGGAGGTAAATCCAAACTGGTTTCTAGCAGTTATGCCAACTTACACTCTTGGCAGTAATGCATGAAAAATGTTATCAAAATCCATTGGTATTTTTTGACATTTTCATTTTTCTCAAATGGGTAAGCATAAAATGATACCTCAGAATTTGGTTTGCGACTGCATGATTATTGAAGAGACTGAACATTTTCTTTATATACTTATTGGCTACATGAATGAATTCTTCTGTAATACGCTTGTTCATTTTTCTTGCATATTTTTGTTTTTGTTTTTTAGTTTTTATTCCAGAGGGCATGAGCATGTGTGAGAGAAAGATAAAGTACTTAGCAATGGAGCCTGGTAACTCCACAAACCTTTTTCCTCCACTTTTCCATCCTAATTGGTATCCTGGGCACACATGCGTGTGCATACTCAGGATGTCTTTCACGTCACCAGGACTGGGACTTGAACCCTGTCTAGTCACATAGGACCTAGCTCCCTCTGTGCAGCACTTAACTATGGTACTTTAGGGCCAGACTCTTTTGCCTACTTTTCAGTTGGGTTATTTGTCTTCTTATTATGGATGATTAGAGGATCTTGGTATGTTATTGATTTTAATATGTTAGTTTTATGCTTCATAAATACTTTCTCCCACTTGATTATTTGTAATTTCATATTTTAAAAAGGTTTTTTGCCATAGGGCATGTGTGCTAGCAGGAAAAAAACAGTAAGAGAGAGAAAGTGAGAAATTTCCATCCAGGTGAGATGGTCATGCCACAATTCCTTCTCCTCCATTCTCCTCTAGGGATTTTTGGCATGCATGCCCATATGGTCAGCATGATTTTCAAGCCACTGGGTCCAGGATTCAAACTGCAGTCAGGTCATATGGGAATCCAGCATCCTAACCACCATGCTGCCTGCTGGCCCTACAATTTCATTTTTTATGTTGGCTTTCAAAAGGCAAAAATTCTGCTTTGAATATAGTCAAATTTTTAAATTTTTTCTTTTATAGCCATGCTTACTTGTGAGTTGTATAAGGAATCTTACTCTGCCTTTGGCTATTGATTAAGGGAGCTAGATTCCACATAGCTGACCATGTGATTCAAATCCCACCCTTTGTGGCTTGAAAAACATGTCAGATGTGTGTCTGTGTATTCCCCAAATCCTGACAAGATGGAGAGATGAAAGACCATGCCTCATTGAGGGAGGGGATCATTTCTCCCTCTCCTTTTTCCTCTCTCTCTTTCTGTTTGTCTCCAGTGAACATATACACTCTCTGGCAAAAACAATAATAATCCTTTTTTCTGCTAGAGGGCATGTGCACTAACCAGAGAGAGAGAGAGAGACAGAGAGTCAGAGAGAGGAGAGAACAAAGTGCTCTTACAGGGGATGGTTATGCCGCAATCCTTTACCTTCCATCTCTTGCTCCGTTCAGGACTGTAGGCATACACACACAAGTGCCCACTGCATTTCTCAAGTCACTGGATCTGCGGGAACATAATGAGAAATGATTCAATTAGATCAAGACAACAAATGGCTTTAGGAAGGTTATTTCCAAGGAAAAACCCAAACCAAATATTATCTGATGTTTTTGAATTTTTGAGCTGGAATGATAAGGATTTGTAATTGTGATTTAGAATATTAAGTATTTTAACTTACTAATCTAGAATGAAAACTCCATGTGGGCATAAGTAGCACACGTGGTATTCAAAATACTGATTTCTACA
>NW_006159939.1:1019502-1022706 GCF_000334495.1 Tupaia belangeri chinensis | reverse complement strand
CCTGCTATGATTTTAAGCCAGTTACTTTTTTTTTTTCTCAAAAAAGATAATGCCAGGGGACCAGCGGTTGACATAATCGGTATGTTGCTGGACTCCCATGTAGCTGACCACTGTTCAAGTCCCGGACCCTATGGCTTAATCTCACTCTGGGCGCATGTGTGTGTGTGCCCAAGATCCCAAGAGGAGAATGGACAAGAAGGGATTGTAGTGTGCTAGTCCCCCAAGGGGGTGATTTCTCGCTTTCTGTCTCTCTGTCTCTCTCTGTCTCTCTCTGTCTCTCTCTGGTGAGTGCACGTGCCCTACAGCAAACAAACAAACCTCTCAAAAGAAAAAAAAAAGATAATGCCAGAAAAAACTGTGAAAACGTTGAAAATAGTTTTCTCTAGAAATGGGAATTTGGAATTTGGAAGTTGTCTCTAGGAAATGTGATGGGCCTGCCAGTGTTCTGGTGGTTAAGTGGCAGGATCCCACATGGCCAATAGACCAGTCTGAATCCTGGCCCTGCCAGTTTTAAAAACACACCAGGCACAAGTGCATGCATGCCCAAAATCTCCATAGGAGAGATGAAAGAGTAAAGATTCCAGTGTGACCATTCTCCCAAGGGGACCTTCTTACTATTTACGCCCTTTCTCTGTGTTTCTCTCCAGCAGGCCCACATGTCCATTAGCCAAAAAAATAAATAATGATTTTTTTAAGTGGAAAAAAAGGACTATTATTTTTATTCTAAGTCTCATACAATTTATTTCACATTTGTACATGTATAATTTATAAAAAGCAAATTTAAAATGAAATAGTAAACATAAAAATTATATAGGACTAAAATATACTCAAAAGACAAAAATTACATGAAAGGTGGAATTTGGTAGACATGAAGACATTCATTCATAGCATTTCTGCAGTGGGCCAGTAGGCCTGGTGTGCAGGTGGTGAAAGAATTTACCAAAGACAAATGCAAGCAGAAGTTAGGGTTATGAGAGCTTGGGGAGAGAGTACCCGGACAAGATCTGAATAGGTTCGTGCCTCATAGCAGGAAGGGTCTCTTTTTAAAGCCTTAATCATAAGGAAGGATAATGAAAACTCTGCAAGTTTGAGTTTAAATGGTGGGGTGGTTGTTTCTTGGAAATGAAGGGGTATCGGTCACTGGAGATTGCCAGAGGTGGTGTCAGTATTCTGGAGGCTTATCCTGGGCCCTTTTCATTAACCTGAGCAGGTTTACTTATTTCTTTAGTAAGGCTCATCTTGGACCCTCTTTATTAACCATTAATAGGATTTACCTATTTTCTTATAAACTCTCCACAGTATGCTACTTGGCAGGATGATGAAAATACTGATAAATTTTAGAACTTATTAGAAAAATATGATGTACAAACAAAGGGGTTTTCAAAAAGTTCGCAGAAATGCATATTATGAAAAAATATGCATGGATTTCCATTTTTTTACCTAAATAAACTCATATTTTAATTCCATTTGTTCTCGATGTCTTAAAGTCTCCTCCTCCATATTAAAATAAAAAATGATCATGAACTTGTAGGAGTAGATTATTGAATATGGCTTCTAGCATTTGATCAGGTGGGAGCACTCTAAGACCTTCCTATTACAGAACACTTCACTTCTGGAAAGAAACGCTTTTCTAATACTCCATGGGTCTCCATCAAGGTAGGGGAGGTCTACAAGAGTTGAGAAATTTTATGTTCTCACCCCCCCACACTCAACTACCCCTGGGTTGCAATAAAAAACTAAGATGAGAGCAATACTAGCATTTGAATGCAATATCTGAGGCCAAAAGCAACAACAGGAAGCTAAACATGAGACTGCGAAGCTGAGCCAAAACTCTAGCAGAAGGTTCTGAGTCCGTGGTGTCCCTGTGTATCAGCCAGAGCAGAAGGAAGTCCTACCTGAAGAAAAATGTTTCTCAACTTAGGTACGTGATCAAGATCAAATAATTAGCTTCACAATGGAAAGGCAAGTTCTTTGAGTGAGCCAGAAGAAATAATAAACAGAATCAGGTTACTGAGAACTGTAGATAGTACAAACCGCAGGCACTGATTATAGAACCTCCATGTATAAAACTTTAAGGAGATAAGGGGGTTTCCACCATTAGCGTGATAGTCTAGAGCAGTGGGTTAGCAAACTACAGCCTGGGGACCATGACCTGTTAGCCAAGAATAGCTTTTACATGTTTAAGTGATTGAAAAACATGTTAAGAATAATATAAAAACTACATGATATTCAGTATGTTCCAGCTCTGAGAAGATGAAATAAATATAATTGTCCCTATTCTTCCTACTAAGTACAATTTATAACCCAGACTGTGTTATATAAAAACAAACATAAGACGACTCTAAAAAGTGGAGAAAAGATGGCAGGCCAGTTAGGTACTTTTAGACCCTAAAAATAACCTGCTAGTTAATTTCCTAGCTGTTTTGTTTTTATTCTGTTTTTTTGTTTGTTTGTTTTTGCCTCAGATATCCAAGATTGAGTGCGGGGGAGGCCAGAGACACAGAAATCCCAAAAGGCATGGACCAAAAAACAAACAAAAATCCCCTTTGTTCTCTTTAGCATAGGATCAGAAAAAAGGCTGCCTAGCCAGGAACTTTTAGATAATAACCTACTCCAGTTAAAAGCCACAGACAAAACTGTGGTTCCACCCCCATTCACAACAACAAAGTTAGAGTGAGGAGTCCAGGCTGTTACCACAGAGGTGCCCTAACTCAATAGTCCAATTTCTCTTCTGAAGTGAGGTCAAAGAAGGTTAAAATAGCAGTCTTGACTTTGACTGAGTCCAGCCCCCTACCAGGTGTCACTGAAGACCATGTGGAGATCCCAAATTTCCACTTACCCAGCCGTGGTAGGGTGCCCTCCTCCCCCCACACCAGGGTGGTGCCAGAAGAAGCCTAGTGGAGAGTCAGGACTTTCACCATTGCCCAGGGTAATGAGACAGCTCCTGCTGTGGCCTACATGCTCCATGAGCCAGAATACCTTCCTCTTCCCAGCACTAAAAAGGAGTCCCCCACCACCTCCCCAGCTATCAGGAGGCCACTGGTAACCTGGACTTGCAAGTCTATCTGGCAATTGAGAGACAGTCCAGTCCATTCCCCTGCCAAGAAGATGTCAGAAAAAAAAAAAAAAAAAAAAAAAAAAAAAAAAAAAAAAAAAATTTTACCTCATAATGTTTTTTTTTTGTGGATAGAGGGTTTTTTTTCT
>NW_006159939.1:1017544-1019088 GCF_000334495.1 Tupaia belangeri chinensis | reverse complement strand
CGCTTCCCCCCCCCAGAAAAGAACAAAAAAAAAAAAAAAAAAAAAAAAAAAAAACAGCTAAAACAGATTTTACTACTAATAAAGGCAACAACGAGTATCCAGGGTCTTATGGTGAGTGAAAAAGATCAATCCCAAAAGATTTCTTACTGACTGATTTCATTCATATAACATTCTTCAAGTGATCAAATGACAAAATTAGAGAAATGGAGAACAGACTAGGGGGGTTTTTAGGGACTAAGGAGGAGATGGGGGTAAGAGCAAAATAGGTGTGGCTATAAAACAAAAACATGAAAATACTACGCATGAATTTAAAAATATTTTTTGCACCCAAATAAACTTGTACTTTTTTTTGAAGTCCTCTGTGTGTGTGTGTGTGTGTGTGTGTGTCCACATTCATTTAAGTTTGAGAAGTGTACCTAATAAAATATAGACAATAAGAAAAACTGTAATCTCAATGTTGTTTCTGTTGAGAAGACATTTTTTGATTTAGGGTAAACAGCTTCAAACCTGATCTATTTCTGCACATTGTGAGGCAAAGTCCAATTTGAGTACATTGAAGAAAACAGTATTTTTTGGAAGAAATGTTCTTTTCAAGTTCACTAATGACTAGGTGACCACTTGTCCAGAAAACTTTTGGCTTCTGCCAGTTATCTTGACATTGTAATTAATACCATTCTCTCTTGCTGTTTTAGGAAGGTCAGGTTTGCGGAACCAGCAGTTGGCGTAATGGCTATGTCATTGGACTCTCATGTAGTCCACCATGGTTCAAGTCCCGAACCCAGTGGCTTAAACTCATGCCAGGTGCATGTGTGTGCATGCCCAAGATCTCAAGAGGAGAGGGGAGGAGAAGGGATTGCGGCATGGTCATCTCCCTGGGGAGTGATTTCTTGCTTTCTGTCCCTCTGTTTCTCTCTGTCTTTCTGGTGAGCGCACATGCCCTGTAGCAAAAACCTCTCAAAATAAATAAATAAATAAATAAAAATAAATTTTAAAAAAAGAAAGGTCAAGTTTTCATAGAGTTAATGATGGTCAATATATCAATGACCTCTCTATTGCTAAATCCAATGACACCTGTCAGTCTTACCTTACTTGACTTATCAGTAGCATTGGAAACTTTCAGCACTGGGCTTCCAGGATATCACAGTTTTTTTCCTCCTATCTTACCAGTGATTTTCTTCAAAATCTTTTCAAACTCTTCCTCTTCCACGTGATTTTCTACCTAGAATACTTTATGATTCTTCCTCTTCTTCTCTGCTCCATTGTTTGTCACTTCCTTGGTGATCTCACTCAGTCTAATGACGGAAATACTAGGCATATGCTGACGATTCCCAAATAGACACAGCCACACAGCCAGTCTGTACATTATTACTGAACTTCAGATATGCCCAGTCAATAACACCATTGGATCTCTAATGGACATATCCAACTCAACATGTTTAAAATAGATCACATCCTCCTCTTTCTCTCTTTCTCCACGCCCCCCCTTAAAAAAAAAAAAAAAAAAAAAAAAAAAAAACAAGACCTTTTCCCCTTTCCCCCCCCCG
>NW_006159939.1:996251-1016954 GCF_000334495.1 Tupaia belangeri chinensis | reverse complement strand
CCTCTTTCTCCCCCCCCCCCCCTAAAAAAAAAAAAAAAAAAAAAAAAAAAAAAAGCAGATCCTTTGCCTCTTCCACCTGCAGTTTCCTCCTCTGTTACTGGGTTGCATATCATCCTTCTGGAGAGTTAACCCTGAACTTTGCAGCAATGTTTACTTCTCTTTCTCTCTACTAGAATGCAATGTTACTTTTACCTAGAGAACATTTGCCTGACCTAGGATAAATAATTACAAAACAAGTCTATTTCAATGGCTTGTGGGGTCAAAGAGACAAAAGGTGATTTAAGAAAGAAGAACTGTAGAAAGTCTGAAAAGCAGAGGGAAAAAAATGTTCTTCTCAAGGTCTCTAATGAATATGATGATTTTATGTCTAATTTGCCAGGATGGTTCTAGTTTATGTCTCTTGTCTTGACCCAATACTTATTAGCATCACTTTTCCGTTTCAGAGCTATCTGGCATTGATGATAAAAAATTATACTGCCGAGACCAGCAGTTAGCGTAATGGCTATGTCGCTGGACTCCCATGTAGTCGACCGCAGTTCGTGTCCCAGACCCAGTGGCTTAAACTCAAACCGGGTGCATGTGCGTGTGTGCCCAGGATCCCGAGAGGAGAGTGGAGGAGAAGGGATTGCAGCGTGACCATCCCCTCTGGGGGGTGATTTCTCACTTTCTGTCTCTCTGTCTCTGTCTGTCTGGCAAGCGCACATGCCCTATAACAAAAACCTCTCAAAAAAAAAAATTATACTGCCAACCTCCCCAAATCCTGTTGATTCTTCCTTCAAAACACATTCTGAATCTAAGTACTTGTCACCAGTGCAAGGCACCATTTCCTCTTATCCGCATTTTGTCTGTTGTTGACTCCTTTTTTTATTGAACACATGCTGAAGTTCTTTGTTTTTTGTTTTTTGTTTGTTTGAAGAGAGAGATTTCGCTATAAGACATGTGTGCTCATTCAAGAGACAGAAAAACAGAAAGCGAGAAATCATCCCCCAGGAGGGATGGTCACTCTGCAATCACTTCTCCATTCTCCTCTTGGAATTTTGAACATGCACACACACACCCGGCATGAGTTTCAAGCTGCCAGGTCTGGGACTGAAACCACAGTTGACTATGTGGGAGTCCAGCGACCTAACCATTATGCCTTCTGCTGATCCCAGAAGTTCCTTTTTTATTTTTTTATTTTTTTTTTAAGAATTACTTATTTACTTTTGAGCAGGGAGTTTGGTTCTCTTTCCCACTGTACAAGATGGCAGGTGAAAAGGGTTGGAAGGACAGCTCTCTTCTTCCAGATCTACCCATCAAGGGCTTGGAAGAGAGGAGGTGGGAAGGTGAAGTGACAAAGGACATAGGACATAGTTTGCTAAGAACCCAGGAACTTGCATGCTTTGCCTAATTGGTCTGAGAAGTAAATGTTTATCTTTGTGGAAAATAGATGATGAGGTTGGAGCATGGAAGTCTATAGCTAATCCTCCAAGACAGATAGAATCACTTGGGGCATTCAACACATATAACCAAATAAAACAAGTTATCTACAATAAAAAAAATAACATTTAATGCTTTCAGGTGTGTCAGTATTGGGAAGGGACACTGGTGTAATAGGGATAGAAAGAAGGAACAAGAGAAATGGCAGTATAAAATCAGTTAAATGGAAGCGATGAGTTATTAATTAATTGATAATAATGTTAGTAAATTCCTTAATTTTGTATAAGGCAAAAAAAAAATGTGAAGGAGGATACTAAGGAGAAGAAACCTAAAGACAAGAAGACTGATGCTAGTGGCAAGGTGACCCCCAAGGCTAAAACGCCCAAGAAGGGGAAGCCTCGTTGCAGTCGAACCCCGGTCCTAGTCCAGGGCATCGGCAGATACTCCCAGTCTGCCATATATTCCAGGAAGGTCATGTATAAGAGGAAATACTCGGCCACTAAATCCAGGATCGAAAAGAAAAAGAAGGAGAAGATTCTTGCAACTGTCACAAAACCTGTTGGTAGAGACAAGAATGGTGGTCCTCAGGTAGTTAAACTGCACAAAATGCCTAGGTATTATCCTACTGACAATGTGCCTCACAAGCTGTTGAGCCATGGCAAAAATCCCTTCAGTCAGCATGTGAGAAAGCTGCCAGCCAGCATCACTCCTGGGACCATTCTGATCACCCTCACTAGATGCCACAGAGGCAAGAGGGTGGTTTTCCTGAAGCAGCTGAGCAGTGCCTTACTACTTGTAACTGGACTGCTGGTTCTCAGTCGAGTTCCACTCCAGAAATTTGTCATCACCACCTCCACGAACATTGATATTAGCAAAGTAAAATTCCCAAAGCACCTTACCAATGCTTACTTCAAGAAAAAGAAACTGAGGAAGCCCAGACACCAGGAAGGTGAGATCTTCGACACAGAGGAGAAATACAAGATTTCAGAGCAGTGCGAGATTGATCAGAAAGCTGTGGACTCGCACATTTTACCAAAAATCAAAGCTGTTCCTCAGCTCCAGGGCTACCTGCGATCCGTGTTTGCCCTTACAAGTGGAGTTTATCCTCACAAATTGGTGTTCTAAATTTTTTCCCAACAACCTAATTAAATAACTTATCATAAAAAAAGAATTATTTACTTTCATTTGTTTATTATTATTATTTAATTTGGACAGAGAGAGAGAGAGAGGGAGGGAGAATGAGAAAGCAAACCTCCAGGTCTGGGACTCGAACCACAGTCAGCCATGTGGAATCCAGCACTTTAATCGCCTTGTCACCTGCTGGCCCCCTGCTGAAGTTCTGACATGGCCTACAGAGCTCTACTTAATTTGTCCATGCTTCCCTGATTCCTTCTCATCTTATACCTTTCTGTTTTTCCCATGCCTGCACCTGCTTCAGCCAGACTGGCCTCCTCTGTGCCACGCACTCTATTGTTTTAGAGCCTTTCACTACATGTCCACCATCCCCCCTCTTCCTTCACCATCTGTCAGGCTCTTCTCCCAGACAACTACACAACTTTCTCACATCCTTCATGTCTTACTTCAAATACCATCTTTTCAATGAGATCTACCTGTTAACCTTGATTAAAAATTTTAACAGCATACTTCCACACATATTATCAATCCCACTTCTCTTGTTCTAAATTTTTTTAATACATTGAACTCTTTTTAACATACATCTTTATGTGTTTATCTGTTTTAATTATCTGAGTACAGCAGAAATTTCTGTTTGTCACTAATATACCTCAGAACAATGTCTGGCACATAGCAAGTGCTCAATAAATATCTGTTGAATAATAAACATGATATAAATAAATAAATATAAAATAAGAAAGAATTATAAAAATAATAAATGAGTGAAAAAGTAATCCACTCATTTGCAAGTCTTCAAATGACATTAGAATAGTTGTACTGATTTGCATTTGCATAACCCAAATGGACTTCTTTTTCTTTCCTTTTCTTTTTTTTTTTTTTCTTTTAGGTTTTTGCCCTATGGTACATGTGGTCACCAGAGAAGAGAGAGACAAACAGAGACAGTGAGAGGGGAAAGTGAGAAATCATCCCCCGGGGGGGATGGCCACACCACAATCCCTTCTCATACATTCTCCTCCTGAGATCTTGGACATGCATGCACACATGCTTGGCATGAGTTTCAAGCTGTTGAGCCTGAAACTCGAACTACAGCTGACCATGTGGGAGTCCAGCACCATCACCACCACACCACCTGCTGGCCCCAAGCAATACATACTTTGAAGAAACTGAAGATATATAGACTTAGAAATTTAACATATCAGGGACCAGCAGTTGGCATAATGGCCGTGTACCTGGACTCCCATGTAGTCGACCATGGTTCAAGTCCTGGACCCAGTGGCTTAAATTCGCACCAGGCGCATTCGCGTGTGTGCCCAAGGTCTCGAGAGGAGAACGTAGGAGAAGGGATTGCGGTGTGGCCATTCCCCCCTGGGGGATGATTTCTCACTTTCTGTCTCTCTCTGTCTTTCTGGTGAGTGCACGTGCCCTATAGCAAAAACCTCTCAAAAAAAAAAAGAAAGAAAGAAAAAGAAATTTACCATATTGAACCATTAAGTAGAAATCCGTAGTGATTGAGAATAACACATAGCCACTGACTTGGAAACAGTTATATAACCATGTGCTATCTAAAGAAGTTATGTAGATATATAGATGTAGTTGCACATATATCTTTAGATCCTCACAAATATTCATTATAAATTAATTTGCACACTGGCCTACTTCTTGCTAATGGCTAAGCAACTTCAACATAGAAAGGGTGGCAAATTAGAATCTGTCTCTAGTAAAATATGTCATTCCCTCCCACTGTGCAAATTCACAAAAAGATTAATTTAAACTAGATTTGTAAGCTGAATTAACATGAATTGTTACCAGTGTGGTCAGGTAATAATGTAAGGAAATCAAATTGTCATTAGTCCCCAAATTATAAATCATATTATGCCTGCAGCAAAAATGTTGCAGATAAATCACTCTGAGAAATCCCAGAATAAATCATAGAACTCCTCAGAACCAAAAGCCATTTATTTGACTTTGCAAATGACACAAAGTATTGCTTTCGATATTTTACATTTTCAAATACTGGGTCGTCAGAAAAGTCATGATTCATTTTTACACAGAAATACACAAATGTGAAAAATAATATGTGAAAGGGAAAGTAGAGATGAACAGCGAGAAATAAATATAACTTACGTATGTATGTCCTGAGGTAATTAAAAGGGGGCTCAGGAGCATGCTCAGTGATAAGAAACATAAAACCACTAGGGCTTAAACTCAGAGATTTTCTCAGGGATCAAGAGGACTGATGCTAGGCAGTACACAATTTTTAAAGTGGTTCAGTCGAGCCTTACAAGAAAGTTCATTCTCTCTCCCCACCGCACACATACATTATTATCATGTGTGCCTTTATCTTCATATTTGCCATCTCCTGGTTACAAAATGACTGCTCTACCCTAATTTTCACCCACATTCCAGAGAGGAAGAAGGAGGAAGAGAAAAGGAGGAACTAATAGATCCTGTAGCAGGAGAGCAAAGACTTTATCAAGATTTCTGGCTGACTTCAACTTAGCCATGGCCAGAACTGTGTCACTCAACCAACTCTGCTAAAAAAAAAAAAAAAAAAAGTCAAGAAAGACAGGTGTTTTAGAGAGGCATACAGTCCATTCAAACAAATTGGGGTTTTGTTAATAACAAAGTAAGGCATATTGAATATTTGACAGGAAACTAGATGTGCTGATAAAGAACGCACAGAAAGAAAAGGAATTAGGTGGATACCAGCTCTGAGAAACAACTGTATTTAAAGGCAGGTGCAAGAAAACACAGTATCATAAGAAAGACAGAAAATGTACCCAGAGATGTAAAATAAAATAGAGATACTTGAATTTTTTTCATGTTTTGCAACATTACTGGGTTCGTAAAATGTTTTGACTTATTTAGAGACCAGGAAGTGACATGGTGGTTAAGACACTGGACACTTATGGTCGACCACACTTCAAGTCCCAGACCTGGCAGTTTGAAACACACCAGGCTCTTGTGGGTGCATGCCTAAAATTCCAGGAGGAGAATAGAAAAGAAGGGGTTGCAGTGTGGCCAACACTCCCGGGGCAGAGGGGGGGAGGGGGGAGTAATTTCTCACTTTCACTCTCTCCGTCCCTCTCTGTCTCTCCAGTGAGTGCACACACCTTACAGCAAATTTAAAAAAGAAGAAAATGTTTTGACTTATTTCTCAATGATCTTTGAATGTAAGAATAGCAATTACAGCATGATTCCATAAGTCATGGCCATCTGACAATTGACATAAACATAATTTTTCAACAAAGAATATTGATAAATATAGGATGGGATAATGTAGGTTCCTCAGGCAACTGGCTGGGGCAAAAGAAAAGAAAATATATGGATTTCCAGTTTTCTAGTTTTTTACAAATACCAGAAGTTGTAACTATTGTATAACCCATTAAAAATTCAGATTACTCAGGACCAGCAGTTAGCGTAATGGCTATGTCGCTGGACTCCCATGTAGTCGACCGCGGTTCGAGTCCCAGACCCGAAGGCTTAAACTCACGCCGGGCTTGTGTGCGTGCGTGCCCAAGATCCCTCAAGGAGAATGGAGGAGAAAGGACTGCAGCATGGCCATCCCCCCTGAGGTGATTCTTGCCTTCTGTCTCTCTGTCTCTCTCTGTCTTTCTGGCGAGCACATGCGCCCTATTGCAAAAAACTCTCTAAAAAAAGAAAAGAAATTTCAGATTACTCAAAAAATGTCAGAAAAATGAATCACAGCAAATCCAGCTGATGTGTTTCTTTTAAAAAAATGTATCATCTTACTAAAGAGAAACATTTGCTAATATGAATGCAACTGTGCAGCCACAATAATGACACATTTTTCAGTGTTATATAAAATATTTTTTAATATTTCAGTTCTGCAAAATGTGCTCTATGCAAAAAATAGCCTGATGTGAACAAACCAGAAATCTGTTAGACTTGTATCCCAAGTTTAAAGATGGGAATGTTTCTTTTCATTTTTAGGCTGGTATCTTTGGTAAAGCATTCTCAATATGAAGCATTATTACCATCCATGAATAGATAAAAGATCATTTTGACAGCTAAAACTTTAAAATCTCCTGTAAACATGAAAATTAAAGATTAAAATGAAGAAATTTATTTAGACTTTCAAATATATGTCATGAGTTAATATTAACTTGAAAAAATATCAGATAGTACAATATTATTTGGAACAACAGAAATTGTTTCTTTTTTCTTCTTCTTTTTTTAGTTTGCTCTAGTGCACTTGTGCTTCCCAGACAGAAAGAAAGAGGGAAAGCAAGAAATCACCCTCCCTGTGGAGATGGCTATGCTTCATTCTCTTCTTCTCCATTGTCCTCTTGGGTCCACACACATGCACCCAGCCACCAGGTCTGGGACTCAGACCTTGCAATCAGCCATATTGGGATCCAGCTGACTTAACCACTATGTCACCGGCTGGCCCATTTTTCTTTCTAAAAGAAATAAAAAATTTCTAAGAGATACAAACTCTCTCTAATGTCAGTACTGTGTATCAATTAAAATAAATAAGTCACATCGATTTGATATGATTTTTGTTGTTTACTTTTGAATTTTTGCCATAAGGAACATGCATTCTCCAGAAAAAGAGGGAGATAGACAGAGATAGAGAGAGGCAAAGAGAGAAATCACCACCTAGGGAAGATGGCCATGCCACAATCCCTTCTCCTTCATTCCTCTCAGGATTTTGGCCACACACACACACATGCCCAGCATGATTTTCAAGCTACCAGTTCTAGGATTTGAACCATGGTCGGTCATGTAGGAATCCAACACCTTAACCATCATGCCATCTGCTGTACTTAAAAATAGCATAAAGCCTGTAAGTCTATTTATTTATAGAAGATACAGGAAAGCACACATAAATTGTTACAATAACATTTCACACGGTGAAGTACTTCTTTTAGAAGTTTAATTATGATTCAAAAAGTTTATAAGATTAAAGAGATTCCCGATTTTCTACAATAGAAAAACTAGGGGAATAATAAAAAAAGATTTTATATCTCACTTTGGAATTTCCTGTATATTTATAAGTGTGCTTTTGGTAATATGATTTGAAATTGAAATTAAACTGTAAAGCTCCATTGAACAGCTAGCAAAGAGCTTGGAAATTTTGTTAAATCTGTTAAATTACTTTGGCAACCCCAGAGGAAAGCTACCTATTGTAATAAAGGACTCAACTCGGTTAATGATATTTGCTGAAAGATTTCATCTGCCATCATTCCCCTTCCCTAGCTGTTCCATATCTGGGGACTGGGACTCAGAAAACAATACTCCAAAGTGAAGGTCCCAGAAACAGTCACAGAAACCAAGTTGCACTCTGATCTTCTACTCTCGTCTCTCATCCATCATTCTTCTCTGAGGCAAGCCATAGAAACTAGAATTTTTCTTTCCAAGGATGAGTCATAGAGACCAAAAATCCCCTTCACCTAAACCAGCCATAAAACCTAAAGATATTGCTCTGATTTTCCCCCAGTTTCCTGTGTAAGAGTTGGTCAAAAGAAATGCTAGGGACCAGTCAGTGGGGTGATGATTAAGGGGAATGGATCCCACATGGCTGACTGCTTGGTTCAAATCTCCTACCTGGCAGTTTGAATAATATTCTAGGTGTGGGAGTTTGTGCCCAAAATCCTGAAGAAAAAAAAAAAAAAAAGAGTGGAAGACAAAGGATTACAGTTTAACCATTCCATATGGGGTGGGAGATGTTTTCCACTTTCTCTGTTTCTCTTTCTCTCTGGCAAGCATGTGTGCCCATTAGCAAATAAAAGAACAGAAAAGAAACTCTCTGACCTACCTGGTTTGATAGATCATAAAATCTTTACTCTGGAGGGTCCTAACCCATACTAAGGAGGAAGAAATGCTGCACAGAAAGGCCAAGAAGAATCTAAATAGACAAAGACTTACTGGGTTTCTTTTCCAAATTCCTTTAGTTCATGCTCTTTCGTTCCAATCACATTTCTATACTGCTACTCCTGCCTCATGAACCTACATATAAAATCAGATCATTATCCCGTAACTTTAATCTTCAATCTGAAGTTTTCCATGAACATTTGAATGTGTTAAACAAATCTTTGTGCTTTTTCTCTTATTAATCTGCCTGTTGCCAGTGATTTTCAGAACTCTCAGAGGGTGAGATCATTTCCTCCACCCCCACACAGACAAGGGGAGAGTTTAGATGTGCCCTCCCTTGCTGCCTGCAGAGTGTTCTAACCATACAGGGCCTGGCTCACGTGTGCCAGAACTCTCATCCCACTCGATCCTTTAACCACAATAAACGTGCTTATCACCTTCCCCTCCACTTTCAATCCATTCTTGGATCAGTTTGTGAACCTGCTATTTTCCCCAGAGCCCCCATTATGTGAGTAATGAACCTTTCCAATCCCTTCTTCATTCTGTATATGTGTGTGTGTGTGTGTGTTCTTGACCTCCAAATCAAATTTTTAGAGATTTTTGCCTTGGAGCACAAGCACTCACCAGAGAGAGAAAGTGAGACAGAGACAGTGAGAGGGAAAGTGAGAAATCACTTCCCAGGTGGAATGGTCATGCTGCAATCCCTTCTCTATTTTCCACCTGGGATCTTGGGCATGCACACACACATACCTGGCATGATTTTGAAGCCACTGGGTCTGGGACTCAAACCATGGTCAGCCATGTGGGAGAAGAACAACGTAACTGCTATGCCATCTGCCAGCCCCACAAATCAAATTTTGGATGGAGATTCCATCTTGATGATGTAGAGTGACCACAACGCCTCTCTACCCAAAAACCTGGCCTGAAACTATCACAGCAAACTACTTTGTAAAGAACACTATTTCATAGGACAAAGTGATACTTCATAATAGTGGGTGTAACCATACTATGAGGGTTCAGTCTTCATAAGATTGGACCTATTATGCTATTTATAAAGCCTCAGGAAGCATTTATTGAATCTATATTACTTAAGTCATTGTGCTTAGTGCTAGACTAGGGGCATAAGCAAAAATATTCAAAGGTGAATAAAATATACTCCTTTTTGTCTAAGATGTAGCCCCGTAGAGACGTGGCTAACTCCAACTTAATAAATAATGTTAAATGCTACAACCTATTATAGATGTGATTGTCTAAACCTAAGAACAGTAAGGAAGACAGTATTTGAGTATTCTGAGACACACAGGCTTCTTTTTGTTGGGCAAGGAGGATTATCATGATGGAAGAGACAAGAAAATTCTTGATGTGTTCAGGAAACTAAGACTATGCCAGAAGCAACAGAGAGAGAGAGAGAGAGACAGAGAGAGAAATTGCATCTCTATTTATTAAGAAACTCTTAATGCTGCTTGGCAGATAGGCTTAGAAATAGAGAACAGAAGAAGAAAGACCCATCAGGAACACCTTTTAATAGTCTAACTAGGAGATGAAGACCTAAAGTAGTGCAGTCACAATCAAAACTGAAATGAAAACACTCATCTGAACTCGTAGTACTCTGTTGCAGAAGAGTCTTAGAAATGTCAGAAACACTTAACAGACACAAGAACATAAAGTTCTCTATTGAAAATGATGTCTATGGTAATATCCGTGATTTGATTGCCAAATATTGCATGAATACTTTGAAAAACCATATTGTGTGCTCTACAGATGTGCAATGACTGAATGTAAGTAAGAAATCATAAAATAATAGAATCAAGGAACCATTAGATGGCATAATGGTTATGTTGCCTGGGCTCCCACATGGTGTTTGAGTCCCGGACCCAGAGGCTTGAAACTCAAGCCAAGCGCATGTGCATACAAGCCCAAAAATCCCATGAGGAGAATGGAGGAGAAATGATTGCAGTATGGCCATTCCCCTTGGGGGGTGATTTCTCATTTTCTGTTTTTCTGTCTTTCTGGTGAGTGCACACCCCCTATAGGAAAAACATCTCAAAAAAAAAAAAAAGAATGAAGAAAAAGAAATGTCTTTAGTTTTCTTTTTTCTTTAAGTTTATTCATTCATTTCTTCTCTGAGAGAAAGAGAAAGAAAGGAAGAGAAAGGAGTGAGGGGAGACAGAGACGGGTTCCCCAGTAGAATCCTCATGTCAAGATTCATTCCGGGGACCAACAGCGTAATAGCTATGTCGCTGGATTCCCATGTAGTCAATTGCGGTTCACGTCCTGGACCCGGTGGCTTAAAACTCACACCGGGCGCATGTGTGTGCATGCCCAAGATCCTGAGAGGAGAATGGAGAAGGGGGTTGCGACATGGCCATCCCCCCAGGGGGTGATTTCTTGCTTTCTGTCTCTCTGTCTCTCTCTGTCTGTCTGGCGAGTGCACGTGCCCTAAACCTCTCCAAAAAAAAAAAAAAAAAAAAAATCCATCCCCATAGCCCCATCCTGGATATGGGTTTACATGCTCCCTATGTGGGAAGGGAGGTCTGGGCTGGGACAGAAACCCAGGACCTTTCCCTCATGGATCCAGTTATGTCACCACTGTGCCACCAGCTGGCCCCAGCCTCCAGTTTTCTAATTAGCTTGAATCTTATATCTATAACACAAACTTGTACACCATGCAGTTAAATGTGGATTTTCTGGTTAACTCAGCTCCAAAGTATAAGTACAATAGACTAGACAACAAGTACTAACACAAGGTACTTGATTACCTACACAGAACATGCTAAAAGAGTACAGATCCAGTTCTGCCAGTATTAGCCCATCCTAAGTCAATATAAGCAAGTGTAACAAATTCTCTGATGAATCAGAGAAACTGAAACGAGAAGGTTTGGGGAGATAGTTGTAGGTGTGTTGTGAGAGTTAGTCCTCCTCTCCCTGCCCCCATCCCAGCTTCAGCGTACTCATAGTACACAGGAGAAAGGGGAAGGGAAAGTGTTTCACATCATCATCCATTCTGTCCATTGCACAAGTGAGGAAGGCTTCAAGAGAACTATTTAGAGAGCTTTACATGTATCCCCTGGAGACTGACCAACAAAGGAACTGGTACTTGAGTCAGCTGAAGGCAAGGAGATGTGGCTGGTTAGATCACCTGACAGCAGAAAAGAGAAAAGGTGCTATGTTGACCTGGTGCACACTTTCAGGGGCTGGTGAGACCAAGAATAAATGAGATTCCCAGAAGCCCATTGTGGACTCCATGTCATCCTAAGAAAGACTGAGTCTGGAGAACATGGCCCAGAAACTAACGACCATAGGTGAGAGATCCTAAGCAATATGGGGATTCAGATGTGCCCATAAAAGCACCCTAGAAGAGAGAGAATAAGCATTTGAATCAGTTACACAAAAAAAGCACCAATACTAGATTATCATCACTGGTGTGCTAGTCAATGTTTAACAAGGTTCCTTGAAAGAAAAATGCATGCATAAATACATATGTAGATGATCCCCAACTTAAAATAGTTCAGTGGATGATATTCAGCTTTATGATGATAAGGAAATGACATGCATTCAGTGAAATCATAATTTAGATTTTTTTTGAGAGGTTTATGCTATAGGGCGTGTGTGCTCACCAGAAAGACAAAGAGAGACAGAGAGACAGAAAGTGAGAAATCACCCCCCAGGGGGGATGGGCATGCTGCAATCACTTATCCTCCATTTTCCTCTCGGGATCTTGGGCATGCATGCACATGCGCCCAGCATAAGTTTTAAGCCACCGGGTCCAGGACTCGAACATCAGTCGACTACATGGGAGTTCAGCAACATAGCCATTGCGCTAACTGCTGGTCCGCTGTAAGGTATCCTCTATAGCAGCCCCAGCTCCAAGTCAACCAGGCTTATCAGGAGGGGAAGCAACCAACACTATACTGTATGGTGTACTGTATTTGATAAGTCATATGAGATATTCAACACTATATCATGAAACAGGCTTTGTGTTCATTAATTTGCCCAGCTGTAGATTAATGCAAGTATTCAAAGAATTCTTTTTCTTTTTAGAGAGATTTTTGCCCTAGGGCATGTGTACTTGTTAGAGAGACAGAGTAACAGAATGCAAGAAATCACCCTCCATGGGGGTTAGCCATACCGCAATCCCTTGTCCTCCATTCTCCTCTTGGGATTTTGGGCACACTCACACACTTGCCTGGCATGAATTTTTTAAGCCACCAGGTCTGGACTTGAACCATGGTCAACTATGTGGGAGTCCAGCAATGTAATCATTAGGCCATCTTCTGTATCTTCAAAGTATACTTAAGGTATATAAAGTAAACCATGATGTTTGGAAGTTTAGGTGTATTAAATGCATTTAAAATAATGTTTAGGGCTGGTCCCATGACCTAGTGATTAAGGGAGCCAGATCCCACACAACCAACCATGTCATGGTCCAAACACCAGACCTGGTGGCTTGAGGAACACTCTAGACGTATGCGCATGCTTGCCCCAAATCCTGACAGGATGGAGACATAAAGAGTAGATTGCTCCATAGGAAGTGCATTCTCCCTCTCCCTCTCTGTCTCTATGTCTCTCTCTGGTGAGTGCATGTGTTCACTGGCAAATTTACTAAAAAAAACTTACAGTTCATGATAGAGCTCATGCACACACATATGAGAGAAAAAGAGAGAGATAAGCATCCTTCAGAAGGTCTTATAATGCTAATATCTCTTTTCTCCAAGTCCTCCAGCCTGTCAGATCCTGGGCACTCTAGAGTATGCCTGGCATGTCTTAGGCTGATTGGCCAGGAATTGAAGTTTGGTTACCATGTGGGATCCAGCTTTTCTTGAGCAGCCCTTTAATATGAAATTGCACAATGAAGCTGGCCCTTAAACACACTTTCACTTACATTTCAATTTACAATGGATATATCGGGATGAACTGTCATTGTAAATTGAGAATCTGTGTGTGTGTCTGTGTTTGTATTTACATATGTATGTAGATCCATGAACATATATGCTTCTATGTATATATTTGTGCACATGTGTGTGTACATCTATAAGGGACAAGGTCTTCAAAAGTTCATGGAAAGTGTGTATTATAAAATATTATGCGTGGATTTCAATTTTTTTTTTGCACCAAAAAAAACTAGTACTTTAGTTCCATTTTGTCAAAAACTTTTGAAGTCTCCTCTGAGCTTTATTAAAAATTTTGCTGATATGAATATGAAAGTTATACAGTAAACATTGTAATAAATAATTCATATACTCTATCGCAAATTCCATTTTGCCCACTGATTCTCACAAAACACTTTTGATTTTTACAGAATTCTTAATAAACTACAATAGCAATTTATGATTGAGTGTAGTTTGGATGTAGGCAGATAATTCCATTTATGTTAACAAGTGAGATGAAAGTGAAACCAATAAAACAATGTAGGTTTGAGCTTTACTTGTCTATAATATCAGTTTTTGCTTTTTTTTTTTTAAGAGATTTTTATTATAGGGCACATGCACTCACCAGAGAGACAGAGAGACAAAAAGTGAGAAATCACTCCCAGGAGGTATGGCCACACCACAGTCCCTTATCCTCCATTCTCCTCTTGGGATTTTGAGTGCACATGCATGGGAACCCGGCATGAGTTTTAAGTCACCAGGTCCAGGACTCAGACCACAGTCGACTACCTGGGAGTCCATTACACCATCAGCCATTACACCAACTACTGGTCCTATTATCAGTTTCCTCTTTGCTTAACTGGATAGTAGTTTTCTTATACTCCAAGAACCCATTCTGCTCAAACTATTTCTAATGATTCAAAAGAAAGGAACCCTCACAAATTCATTTTATGAAGCCTCTATCACCCTGATCCCCCCAAACAAACAAGGACATAGCAAAAAAGGGAAACTACAGACCAATATCTCTGATGAATATGGACGCAAAAATTCTCAACAAGATAATAGCAAATTATATCCAACAATACTTACAAAAGATTATACACTATAATCAGGAGGCCTTTATTCCAGATGCAAGGGTGGTTTACAAAACCATAAATGTAATACACCATATTAACAGAAAGATAAAAACCATATGGACCTATCAAAGCATTTGATACAACACCTCTTCATTATTAAGACTCTCAGCAAAATTGACATAGAAGGGACATTTCTCAACACAATAAAAGCCCTATTTTTTTTCAATTTGGGGGGCTTTTCATAATGTACTCTAATAACACGACACTTTTTTCTTTTTTTGCCATAGGGTGTGTGCACTCACCAGAGACAGAAGAGAGGGAAAGTGAGAATTCACCCCCAGGGAATAGCCACACACATACCCAGTGGAATTCTCAAGCCACCAGGTCTGGGATTTAAACCATGGTCAGCCATGTGAATGTTCAACACCAAGTCACATGCTGGCCCTGACACAACATTTTTTTTTTTTTTTTAGAGGTGTTTGCCTTAGGTCGCATGTGTTCACTGGAGAGATAGAGATAAACAGAGATAGTAAGAGAAAAGTGAAAATCATCCCCCAGGGAGGATAACCATGTTGCAATCCCTTCTCTTCTGTTCTCCTGGGATTTTGGGCACACATGCATACATGTCTGGCATGATTCTCAAGCCACTGCGCTGGGGAATTGAACATGGTTGGCAATTTGAGAGTCTAGCAATATAACCACTTCGCCATCTGCTGGCCCCACAACATATTATTAGTGTAACTTAATTATTAATATTTTCTCCATTGCTTTTTTAAGTCTAGGCAATCAACAGAACAATAAATGAAGTAGTGGTCTGTATCATTTGCCATTTTCCATGGTGCAAATACAACATTATCATCAAGGCTAATTTCAAAATATCAACTTGACATTACGGAATAAGCACTGAGAAGAAATGCACAGGAGTGCACCATTATATAATTATCTCACCCCTATATACAACAGATGTAAATAACCTCAGGAGTATTGAAAATAGTGAAATAATGAGTTATGAATATTAATTTCCTTTCTTTTAATGCAACTTACTTAATTATAAATTTATAATTTTGATGTTAGCCAACAGCTGTGTTAATAATCAGCTCATACAATTCTTGGAGTTGTCTTTTTTTTTTTTTTAGAGGTTTTTGCTATAGGGCAGGTGCACTCGCCAGACAGCGAGAGACAGAGAGCCAAAAGCAAGAAATCACCTCCCAGGAGAAATGGCCACACCGCAATCCCTTCTCCTCCATTCTCCTCTCAGGATCTTGGGCATGTGTGAACAAGCGCCCAGTGTGAGTTTTAAGCCACTGGGTCTGGGACTCAAACCACGGTCGACTACATGGGAGTCCAGAGACATAGCCATTACACTAACTGCTGTTCCCCCTCACACACCCCCCGAAGTTGTTTTTTAAGAGAGATGTTTTTATATAGGGTGCAGGGTGCATGAGCGTGCCAGAGAGACAGAGACAAAAAAGGAGAAATTAATCAGGGACGGGGGTAGGGGGGATGGCTACACCGCAATCCCTTTTCCTTCATTTTCCTCCTGGGATCTTGGGCACGCAAGCGCACATAGCTGGCATAAGTTTTAAACCACCAGGCCCAGGACTCGAACTATAGTCAACAGCGTGGGAGTCCAGCGACATAACCATAATGCCATCTGCTGGTTCCTAATTCCTGAAATTTTAATAATCATTATTGATTATCTAATTCACAGATTGACCATGCCATTGACTCAGTCAAGTAAGATCTTCCTTCTCCTTACTTCTTATTCTCCAAATTTAACTAACTTTTCACCAAGTTAGCTAGAGGAAAAAAATACCAGGATAATTCAAAAAGTTTGTGGGAAAATGGAATTAAAGTATGGGTTTATCTTGGTGTAAATTTTAAAAACTGAAATTCATGCATAGTGTTTCCATAATATGCACTTGTCATGGACTTTTTCTGAAGACTCCTTGTATGTGCAAATACTAATGAAAGAAAGAAAATGCCATAGCCTGAAAGCTGTCAGTGTTGTTCAACTTAAATATAGTATAGTCTGAGTGAGATCATGTGAAGATATACTGAAGTAAACAAGATTAGATTTAAATGGGCTTAAAGTACTATTTCCACCAAGAAATGCTTTGTTTGTAAAACTAGTAATAGAAATTGGAATCACTTATTGAACTGCTTATTATTTAACTTAGTAAAAATCAAAGCACAATGATTAGAGGGTATCAGCAAACATCTGTATTTACATTATGTGACAGGTTTTTGTTTGTATAGAGTGGTTACTCTCAGACTTTAAAGGATTAAAAGGCTTGGTAATTATTAGTTTTAGACTGAGCCATTTGAGAACTAGTATATTAATATCACAGTTCAACTTCCTAGGAAAAGCTCCATTTCTCTAGGAAATGTATCCTCTAAAATAACTTACTATGAAATAGATACATCTTACAAAAAAACTATGCATGAATTTAAATTTTATTTTACACCAAGATAAACTTGTCCTTTAATTTCATTAACTTTTTGAAGTCCCCTCATATATGAGATAGCAAAGGTAACAGTTAATAAATAATATAAATATTAATATACAGTAAAATATTTTAAAAATTAACCTTTCCTCAAAACAAATGAACACCACAAAAAAAAAAAACATATTAATAGTGTAATAAAATTAAGACTAGGAATTTCAGTTCTCACAATGTTGCTATTTATTGGAAATTTGGAAATGGTAAGCAATTCTATTACTAAAAATTGCGGCTGAGGTCAAAACTGCACATGGAAATAACTTCTTAGAGAACAATTCCGTCTGTCCTCGAGCGTCCTGAAGAACGAGCGCGCTTTCCCAAATGAAAACATCTTGGATTGGCAATAAAGGGTGACCATCAAGTCTTTTCAGAAGCTTCAGTTTTCCTCCTATGAAGGAAGAGTGGGCCAGCATAGCGTGCCCGAAGGCTCCTTCTACCACTAAAATTTGATATCAAATCCGAAGTCCAACTTCTCGCAAGCTTCAGGAGGACGTCCGCGCCATTCACTTATCATACGAGGCTCCTCCCGTCAGGACACTGGCGGCCTTTAGACAAGCAACTTGTCCAACGTCTTCTGGCGACTCATCTTTTTTACTTCGTTTTGTTTGTTTGTTGCCTTCTCTTTATCAAATCTCTGTGGGGAAACTACGCTCAGGTGTAGTGACAAACGCCAAGCCCTGGAAACAAAACGCGCCGCGGTTCTGAAACGCGGCCTCGGGCGGATGCGCGACCAGACTCAGTATGAGCTCCTGGGCACCCGTAGGTCGGATTCCCCGGATCAAGCACCGGAAGTCACAGCCCCGCGGTGCTTCCACTCCAGGAAGGCCAAGTCCGGCCGTTCTCCCACAGTGTTCCGTAGACCGCCCGGAGCCCCGGAACATGGAGGCAGCGCGCCCTCCTCCGACCGAGGGGAAGTTCGTGGTGGTCGGCGGCGGCATCGCGGGCGTCACCTGCGCGGAGCAGGTAGGGCGGCCGCGCCCACGGCGCCGCCTCTTCCTAGACCCGAAAGCCGTGGGACTGAGGACCCTCTCCCGCCTCCTCCCTGGGGTTTTTCGTCTGGGCCCCTCTTTGGCCGGGTCTTTTTCCCGCACTGCTTGTTCCCCGATACTAAGAGACTGCGTGTTGACACTCGATTGTGTTCTTAGTAGCTCTCAAGCTTGTCTCTGGCACAGGGAGGAGCAGGGAGCAAATGACTAGGGGGAAACCAAAGGTGGCCGAGCCAGACCCCGGTTCTGGGAATACCAGACACACAGGAACACTTTGTACATGGACGGGAAACTCAGCACCTTTAATTGCCTTAGCGGATTGCGTTCAGTTTCCACATAGGTGTCCAGTCCTTAGTGTATCTCAACTACTTAATTCAGAAACCCTTACATGAGTTTTCTATACTTTGAACTCCCGAGATAGTAAGGGATTAAATTCCGCCAGGGAGTGCTTTTCTGATTATAATGCGTAGCCAGACCATATTTAATCAGGTACGTGTGTGTATTCCAAAAAAGACAAGATTATGTTGATATAAAGATCAATCACTGAAATCATAAAAGATTTCAAGAAATTAGCGTTTCTAAACTTTTCCCATTTGGATGAGTATTTTCCATTTAAGCAAATAAACATCTATGGTCTAGGCACTGTACTAGGATTCAGTACTCAAATATAAATAAAGTATGGCATGCCTTACCCGAGACTCGCAGTCTAGTGGAAAAGACCTTAGTTAAAGCATTTCATCAGTGCATTATCTGTCATTTTAGGGGTGCTTCTGGAGTTGCCGGCAGTGAATTAAGGGAGAGTTATCTTTTCAGAAAGCAGGCATTCTTTCATCTCAGTAAAGAAAAATGTGTGCAATTCACCAAGTAGACATAAAAACAAAAACATTTAAAAGTGGAACAGGAGTATAATCTTCACAGAAAACACAGCACAACACCATTCAAGTGCAGCCAAGTTTAAAGAATATGGTGCTTGAGGGAGGTGATCAGAGATGACATGAGAAGTTAGCAGAGACCCTATCATAAAGTTTGCCAAGTATATAGCAATTTACAAGGACAGTTCTGTACAACATGAAGATGTGTTGGTCAACGAGGAACCTCATTTATGATGGTATTCTCATAAGGAGTATACAGACTGTAGTATTGTCTAGGGGTGTGCTGGGCTAAACCATCTGAATTTCTTTAAGTACCTTGTGATGTTTGTACAACAGTGTAATTGCCTAACAATGCATTCTCAGAATATATCCTTATCAAAGGTCAATCCATAGCTGCAGTTAATGATTTTGTGCAGTGCAGTAATATGATCAATTGAAAACTTGAAAGATGAGTAGTTACAGTGTGGTTAGCATAAAGGAAGCTGATTAACAGGAGACTGGACAACCAATTTGTAGTGTACACGAGTTTTGAAGATGTGATTTTGTAATGAAAACATTTATTACAGATTGTACAAGTGTAAGAAAGATGGAGAGGGTAATGATATTACAGAAAATTAAAATAAGATGAGACTAAGAAGAACCCCATGGTTTTAAGGGTGTGTAAGTGACTCAAACATGATCAGTTTTAGTGCTGTAGAAGCCAGATTATAGAGGTTGGTGAAATCGAAGACTAGAAAATGCTTTCAAGAAATTCAGTATGAGGAGAGCAGTTGTAATTAGAGAAAAGTAATGAGACCATAGTAACTTAAATCTCTACATTTTGTTAAAGCTAATATTAAAATGGCTCTGTCTTCCCAGAATATATACTGGTTAGAAAAGAAAAAATTGGAGTATAGAAAGCACTTGTGGAAAGTCAGGCTAAGAGTCTAAGTGTATAATATTGAGGGTTTGGTTTAATTTTATCCCACTGAAAGCACATGAGAAGTGATTACCATATTTTTTTTGTTTTCTAAAGTTGGCTCTTCACTTTCCATCAGAAGATATTCTCCTGATAACAGCTTCCCCTGTTATTAAAGCTATTACAAATTTCAAGCAGGTAAGGACCTCTCTAAAAATTTCTTAGTCTTAATTTATAAAACTTGCTATGGTATTGACCAGTAAAATTGTATGTTTTTAATATACAACACGATGTTTTGATAAATGTATACATTGCAGAATGGCTAAATCAAACTGTTTGACATATGTATTACCTATCATGCTTTTTTTTTTTTTTTTTGGTGGCAAGAAAACTTAAAATCCACTGTCTTAGTTGCTTTCAAAGATATCATCTATTTTTGGGAACCAGCAGTTAGCGTAATGGCTATGTTGCTGGACTCCCATGTAGTCGACCGCGGTTCGTGTCCCGGACCCGGTGGCTTAAAACTCACGCCGGGCGCGTGTGCGTGCGTGCCCAAGATCCCGAGAGGAGAATGGAGGAGAAGGGATTGCGGCGTGACCATCCCCCCTGGGGGGTGATTTCTCGCTTTCTGTCTCTATGTCTCTCTCTGTCTGTCTGGCGAGCGCACGCGCCCTACAGTGAAAATCTCTCCAAAAAAAAAAAAAGATATCATCTATTTTTATTACTACAGTCAACAAAATGTACAATAGATAGATCTCTTAAACTTACTTCTCCTTACTAACTGAAGCTTTTTGTTCATTAACCAATGTCTCCCTAATTCCTCCACCTTAGCTTCTGGTAACCACCATTTTACTCTATTTCTATGAGTTCCACTTTTTTACATTATTTTTTAAGATCATGTTATATTTTTCTTTCTGTGTCTGAATATATTTCATTTAGCATAATATCCTCCAGGTTCATTCATCTATCACAAATGACAGGATTTCCTTCTTTATTTTTAAGGCCAAACAGAATTCCATTGCGTACATTTTTTCTTTATTTACCTGTTGATCAACACTTGAGTTGATTCCTTATGTATCGTGAATAGTGCCACAGTGAACATGGGAAT
>NW_006159939.1:956478-996220 GCF_000334495.1 Tupaia belangeri chinensis | reverse complement strand
GACATCTCTTCAGCATACTAATTTTGTAGCCTTTTTATATATACCAAATAGATAATATGCTAGATAATGTGGTAGTTCTGTTTTTTATTTTTGAGGAACCTCCATACTCTAGTAGAGTTCAAAAGGATGCCAGTGATTTTGGAGATCTGCAAAAAAGAGCCCAAAAACTAGATTCCAATAAGGTCTTCTAGTAAATGGACAGAGAAAGCTAGAAAGATGAGGAAGTAGAAAAGTTGTTTGGTTAAACTGTGAAGAAGTAAGTAGAGTTAGGCCTTATTTTATAGGTCAGCCTGATTTACAGGCCAGCAGTCTAAAGTTCAGTGACTTACCTGAGGAGCAGAACTCATGTGTGAGTTCAAGTCTTGAAATCCCAATTGTAGTCCTCCTACTGTGTATAATGCAGCTGGATAACTTTCTTGTGTTATGAATATGAAATAGAAGTGTATAAAAACAAATGAAAGTATTCTTATGGTGTAAGATTCTTAAAAGAAAACAATTTTTTAAAAATACACATTTTTATCTCTTCCATCTAATACAGGTGTCTAAAGTATTGGAAGAATTTGATGTTGAAGAACAACCAGGTACCATGTTAGAAAATCGCTTTCCCAACATTAAAGTTATTGAATCTGGAGTAAAGGAACTAAAGAGTGAAGAACACGTAAGATTTTTTTTTTTTCCCTTAATGACATTTCTCCATTGTGAAATCTTGGTGACGTTTTGTCTGATTGCTTTTGATCCTCTCTCTGCCTCCATCACCATTTTAAGTCATTAATATATAAAGTTTAGTGACATTGATTTCCATTATTTTCCCAAAAAAACAGATACTTTTTGTGTTTATCGAGATTATGTAATTATCTTACTTACTTAGGCATTTTATTTTTCAGATTTCAAATTCCACTGTGTTCTGGGTACTGCATTAGGTGCTGGGATGCAATGGGAATAATACAAATACAGTTCCTAGGAGCTGTCAGTGTCATAGGGAATGCAGACGTGAATTCACATAATTAGATGGACATGTAAAAAGCAGAGTCATTGAAATAGTAGCAAAGCTCTTATGAGGAATTTGAGTTGGGTTTTTTGTTTTTGTTTTTCTTTATTCATGATAAAGCACTTGAGTGCATTCAAAACAGGGAGCATGAGAGAGAGAGTAAGAGAGTAAGAGAGAGAGAAGCACCCCCTACAAGGTCTGGTCATGCTGTGGTCCCCTTCCTCTGGTCCTTTTGATCTTGGGTGCTTATACACATACCTGGTATGTTTCAGATAGACTGGCCAAGCACATAAACCCACCATGTAGGAACTACCTTCTCCTAAGGAAGGTAGTGCTTTTCTACTGTTCCACAGAACTGGCTCTGAGCTAGGTTGTGAGATAGATGAATTAAAGAGTTCTCCAGGTGTAAAAAAGCAGTTCAGCTAGAAAGGACTGAATGTTCAAAGGTCCAAAGGAATGAAAGAGGGCATGTGAAATAGTGAGGAAGTCAAAGGGTAGATGAGTAAAGGAGATTGGCAAAAAATCTAAAGAGAGAAGCAAATAAGAGTATAAAGAATTTTTAAATGTCAGGCTAAGAAATTGAGTGTATTTTATATTCAGTGGAGAGATTGTAAAGTGATTTTAAGTGGGGTCAGAATGAGAAAATAGAGGGGTTTTTTGTTTTTGTTTTTTGTTTTTTTTTTGTAGAGGTTTTTTGCTATAGGGCACGTGTGCTCACCAGAAAGACAGAGAGAGACAGAGAGAAAGCAAGAAATCACTTTCCAGGGGAATGGCCACTCTGCAATCCCTTCTTCTCCATTCTCTTCTTGCGATCTTAGGCACACATGCACACGCGCCTGGCATGAGTTTAAACCGCCGGGTCCAGGACTCGAACCGCGGTCAACTACATGGGAGTCCAGCGACATAGCCATTACACTAACTGCTGGCCCCTGTTCTGTTTAAGAAAGATCTATCTGACAGCAATGTCAAGGAAGCAGTGGGGTAGAGCAAATGCCTAGTTGTCAATAACCAAATGAGGAGGTAGCTGTAAGTAGTCCAAAATGACGTACGGCCTAAACCAGGGACAGTGTAGTTGGAAAGACGATTCCAGGTTTGTGTGGTATTTCTGCTATAACCTCAGCAGGTCTCGGTAACTCCTCAGACATGAGAATGAATAAAGCAGTGTCAAGAAAGGATGTTTTCACATGATTTATAATATCCATGGATGAGCTATCGGCACAGTGAGAAGCAGGATCTGTAGTTGTTTCTATTAGGCAGCTGTAATTTGTGAGTTTCTTGTAGGAGAAACACACACACACGCGCACACACACACACACCACATTTGAAACAATTTAAGTGATAAGTACTGAGTTTTATGAGAAAAAAATTAAAACTCTAAATTTCAAAATCCCAGAGTAAGTTTCTCATACTTAACAGTGTTTGATACATATTCATAGTACGTCTTTGTCAACTGATTTTGCAAATTAAGGTGGACTTTCAAAGCCATACCAATGAGGGACGTTGTATATTAGGGCAGTTGAATGAATCTATGTGCCTTCTGTTACCATTGAAACGTACCTGATGGTGATAAGTGTCTGCATTTTCTCATCCATCATCCTGTACACTCTTTAGTGCATTAGAAATTGTGTAATTTACTTTCAAGTCTACCTTGTAAAAGTTAGCAGTTACTAATGAAAAGTTTTTTGTTTATACTGTTTTGTACAGTAGCTAAATGTATTTTTTTTTTTAGGAGAGATGTTGCTATAGGGTGCCTGTGATCACTGGAGAGATAGAGAGACAAAGTGAGAAATCACCTGCCAGAGGGGATGGCCAGTACAATCCCTTCTCCTCCATTTTGCTCTTGGGATCTGGGCACGCAGGCACACATACCAGGCATGAATTTTAAGTCACCTAGTCTAGGACTCTAATGGCAGTTAACTACTTAGGAGTCCAGCAACATAAGCATTACGCCATCTGCTGGTCCCGCAAATTATTTTTTGTTTGGTCTTTGTCTAAATTGACTTCTATTTCTGTCAGATAAAATTCTAATCAGATTATCTGACAGAAGACTTAAATAAAACTTCTATAGAGTTTATGCTATGTTGGATTAAGGATTTTATATATTTGTTATGCAGCTTAAGAGTTCAATTGGGTAATACATTTCTCAGTGAATATTAAGTACTATGATATGATTTGCTAAGTTCTATAAATCTAACCTGTGGCACGAACATTAACCCTTAAATCATTTAACAAAGTCGAGTGTCTCACAGTAACATACATTTAAGTTTATCTGCTTTCTAAAGGTTGCTACATATATGGAGATCTTCATTCTATATTAAGGAGCAAACACAATAGATCTCTAATACATAGTTTTAGACTCAGTGGTATTATGAAAAATAAATATGAATAACCTAAGCCCAATACATGTCACAGTAAAAAGTCAACATGTTTTTCACTTAATTAAAAATAATTCCCCTGGGACCAGCAGTTAACATAACGGCTATGTCACTGCACTCCCATGTAGTTGACCGCAGTTCGTGTCCTGGACCCGGTGGCTTAAAACTCACGCCAGGCACATGTGCGTGTGTGCCCAAGATCCCGAGAGGAGAACAGAGAAGGGATTGCGGCATGGCCATCCCCCCTGGAGGGGGGCGTGATTTCTCGCTTTCCATCTCTTTGTCACTCTCTGTCTGTCTGGCGAGCGCACGCGCCCTTATAGCAAAAACCTCTCCAAAAATAATAATAATAATAATTCCCCAAAGCAATTTAGCAGATAGTAAGGCGTGATATGATTATAATCACTAGATCTTTTTTATAGTAATTTCCACTGAAGTCAGACATCATCTTTAAGACCTGTTCCAGTTGTAATATGAACAAAACACTCAAAACTTTTTTAACGTTTAGTTTTTGACCCAAAGTCAACATGTCATTCCAAACATTGGACTCCCTGAAATTTAGTGCTGAATTTTGTGTGCTTGTGCCTCTTTATTCTAGGTGAAGAAGGCTAGTTTTCATAATTCTCAAAATGGTTCATGATCCTAAAATGATTAGGAATCACTAGAGTAGAAATGTATTTTCATGCTAAGTTTTGTAATTTTATAACAAAGTAAGTCCTGAGTGCCATGAAGAGGCAACTTTAATGTATTATTTTTCGTTTTTGCCTTACTGGATTTTTAAATTTTACAGATGTGTTTCTCTCTCTTCTTTTCATTGCTATATGTGTTCCCAGTACATTTTAACAGAAGACGGCAGTAAGCTCGAGTATAAGAAACTCTGTCTGTGCGCTGGAGCTAGACCGAAGTTGATATGTGAAGGAAATCCTTATGTTTTAGGAATCCGTGATACAGACAGTGCTCAGGTAACTTTTTAAGGTTGGGTCTTGGGAAGGAAACATGAAGATGCCTTAGACTGTTCTCCTTCTCAAAGTGTTCCACTTGTAATGTTAATTCCTATACTGTAAGAGCCAAAGGGTGGTTTTTGTCTCATGACCCGTACACCAGGAAGTGGTTATAGTGTTTTATTACTCCAGTTTTATTTTCTTAGTTGATAATTTAGTTTTTACTCTGTGTCCCTTTGATTGTGAGATATCCTAGACTATAGAACAACTCTGCAGAATGTTACAGTTTACACTACATGTACATATATTTCTGTACTCTGGAGATACATGATTTGCAACTTACATCACGAAAAGGAGAACGCATACTCAACGTTTCTTGAACTTATTCTCCAGCAAAGAAGTTAATATCCAAAAGATTTATTTGGTTGAGAACCATGACTAATCTATGCAACTGAAAAAAAATCACTTGTTTTATTGCTCTGGTCCAGAACTGTGAAAAACTATCCCAATAAAGTGAAACTTCTATACCTGGAGCATTATGCAACTTCTTGTGGTAATTTATTTCAGGGTTTAAGTTAAGAAAAAAGGAGAGGAAGAATAGGATTAAATGTTGTGAAACTAAACATTTTTGAACATAAAGAAACTTTTATTTTGTCTAGTAGTTTATCTGATCTCAAGCTCATTGTTGTTTTTTCCCAGAGGTGGTGAATTTGCATTATATAATATTTTATATTCATGAAAATTAGTAATGTTTTCTTTCAGCCAATTTTTATATCAGTAATTAGGAATTTAGGGAAAAAAAAAACTAAAAGAACTTGATTATCTTCTTTTTTTTTTTTTTTTTTTGGAGAGATTTTCACTGTAGGGCGTGTGCGCTCGCCAGACAGACAGAGAGAGACATAGAGACAGAAAGCAAGAAATCACCCCCCAGGGGGGATGGTCACGCCGCAATCCCTTCTCCTCCATTCTCCTCTCGGGATCTTGGGCACGCACGCACACGCGCCCGGCGTGAGTTTTAAGCCACCGGGTCCGGGACACGAACCGCGGTCGACTACGTGGGAATCCAGCGACATAGCCATTACGCTAACTGCTGGTTCCCAGAACTTGATTATCTTCTTATAAGCAGTTTAGGTTCAAGTTATCAGACATTGCGCTCAGAACTGTGTTCCACTTAGGCCTTCTACATACACAGATCCATTGAATCATCATGATAATCCATGTGACAGTTATTACTCCCACTTTACAAACAGGAAACAGATCAAGAGATTAAGTGTCTACCTAAAGTAGCTATGAAGTTGATCAGCTATACAGTTTAAACTTCTGTCTGTCATCTCTTTGTCTAGTACTGATTATAGATCTTTCTTAAATTGTCCACTACCCTCAATGAAGGACAAACTAAAATTAATATCAGTTTTTTATTTATTGTAAAATTTTAAAGAACTTCAGTAATTATTAAATATTATAAGTTTGGGGGTTAATTTAATAGAAATGGTAATAGGAGGAGGGATGTATCTGTTCCGGTGACATTCTGAAGCAGAGGTACTATTCTTTACTTAAGAGCCAGTGGCTTCCTAAGCTCATGGGGATCTTTTTTGGGGGACTGGAGATATCAGTTAGCTATCTTATAATGGTAGTAGCATAACAGTTTTTTTTTGTTTTTTTTTTTGTTGTTTTTTTTTTTGAGAGGGTTTTGCTGTAGGGCGCGTGTGCTCACCAGAAAGAGAAAGACAGAGACAGAAAGCAAGAAATCACCCCCCAGGGGGGATGGCCATGCTGCAGTCCCTTCTCCGTTCTCCTCTTGGGATCTTGGGCACACACGCACACACACCCGGCATGAGTTTAAGCCATCGGGTCTGGGACTAGAACCGCGATCAACTACATGGGAGTCCAGTGACATAGCCATTACGCTAACTGCTGGTCCTATAGCATAACATTTTTTAAAAATAAATGTTAAGTTTTATTATGTGCCTGCTACTCCTAATAGCTTTAGCTACATTATCTCATATATTCCTTACAGAAACTTCAGGAGGTATAATCATTTAGTTTCCGTTTACAGTGAAGGAACCTGAGCTGCAGAGACATTAAGCATTGCTTAACCGCTATAGCCAGTGGCTGCAGAAGTCTGTGCTTAATAACTGTGCTGCTCTGCTTCTCATTCCTGATAGTTTCAAGTGTTGCATGACTAGGGAAATGTGTCAACTGAATGACTGGAAGAAAAGAAAGAATAATTGAACTGGTCAGATAGTTGGGAAAGTAGCAAACTGAAGGCAGCATCTCTTGCTGAAATTCTGAAGTACTCTTAAGTGTAATGACATAAAAGGCAAGGGAAATAAGGGGGGCACTGCTGAGAAGGCATCTTGTGGTGATGTACAAAGGGGACAATTTGTAATGTTAAGTGGGTGGGGGGGCTCCTAGCAGAGTGGGAAAGTGAGTTTCTTTTACTGTTCCTTTGTAAGTTCAAGTAAGTACTTACGTTTTCAGAATATTATTAGTGAACCCTTTTTTTCAGGTATGTGCCCACTATCTCATTTTCTTTTTAATATAGGAATTTCAGAAACAGCTGACTCAAGCTAAACGAATAATGATCATAGGAAACGGTGGTATTGCACTTGAGTTAGTGTAAGTATATATTTTTAAATATTAAGAATTGGGGGACCAGCAGAGGGCATAATGGTTACATCAGTGGACTTCCACGTGGTCAGGCATGGTTCAAGTCCTGAACCTGGCAGCCTAAAACTCACACCAGGAGCATGTGCACCCAAGACCCCGAGAGAAGAATGGAGGAGAAGGGATTGTGGCGTGGCCATCCCCACTGGGGGCATTTCTCGCTTTCTGTCTCTTGTCTCTCTGGCAAGTACATGTACCTATAACAAAAATTTCCCTCTAAAAAAAGAGAAAAAAGAATTGGTCTGGGATTCATGTGATTATTTTAAGACTAGAAAACATCTTTAATCCTGAAAAATTAAAGGTAAATATAATTCTTTTCATGTTTTCAAGCAGAAAAATCCACTTTTATTTTTTAACTCTCATGGAATCCATAGTTGTAGCAATTTCTTTACAAGACATAAATGTTTTGGGAATGCTTTAGGTTTCAAGGAGTCATACATCCATGACTGCCCAGATTTAATCCATAGATGTGTATTATAAATATGCGCTACGTTTAAAAATAATTTAAATGTGTACTTCAGAGATATCTATCCTCAGTCCCTGCCTCTTTTTTTTTTTTTTTTCCTTCTTTCAGGTTTTTTGGTTTTGGTTTTGGTTTTTTTTTTTTGCCATAGAGCATGTACAGTCACTGGAAAGATACAAAAAGAAGAAGATAGTGAGAAATCACCTCCTTTGAGGATGGCCACAATGCAGTCCCTTCTACTTTCTTTTGGGATTTGGGCACACACACAACTACGACTGGTTTGAGTTTCAAGGCACAGGTCCAGGACTTATACTGTGATTGGCCATGTGGGAGTCCAGAGCCTTAACCACCATGCTACCTGTTTACCCCATCCCCACCTCTTTTTATTGCTTGTACCTATTCTATTTCACTTGTTTATGTTACCCATCTGGCTAATGATACCCAAATGTTTGCAACTCCTGTTTTAGGATGTATAATATTCCCAGCTGTTAATTATTAGAACTTCAGGAAGTGTGAACATGTTAATTAGCACAAAATATCTTCATCTTCAAATGGTATTTCAAGTTCAAAAACATTGAAAAATACCCTCTGTGGCCTGCAAAGCATTGATTCACTTTCTTTTTGAAGAGTCAGATATACTAAACTTTTTTGCTGTGACATGTTTCTTGATTAGTCTTGAAAAATCATATAACCTAACTAGGTTACATTGTGATACAAAGATGGCAATACTTTGTACCATAAAAAACGTGAATACATTAATACACGATATTCTTTTTTTTTTAAGAGTATTTTGATATAGGGCACACGTGTTCGCCAGAGAAACAGAAAACAAAAAAATCAAGCCTCAAGGGAGATGGCCACGCCGCAAGCCCTTCTACTCCATTCTTCTCTCAGGATATTGGGCATGCATGCACACACTCCTGGCGTGAGTTTCAAACTGCCAGGTCCAGGACTCAAACCACAGTCAACCATGTGGGAGTCTAGCACCTTAACCACTCTGTCATCTGTTGGCCCCATAGTATTCTTAGTGATGTGGCAAGTTAAAATACAATCCTGTTATAATTAGGATGACCATGTATCTTGTTTGTCTAGGATTGGCCAAATTTACACTATTTGTACCAAAATAATTATTAATAGATAGTACCCTGGGTTAGATGATAAATTACATGATCATTTTAATTATAATGGACTTCAGGGACTTTGTGAAAGGACTATTGCTTAGAAAATCACATTCTTAATGTCTAAACCTAAAAAAAAAAAACATCAAATACCAGACGCTGGTTTTTGAGTAGTAATGGAAGGTGGCTTATATATACCATGCCCTTACATTCTTCCTCTAAGATCCTGATCTTTCTGTGAACCATATCTTTCATGGGCCACATGTTTAGATATTTGTGAGATAAAGGGGATTAAATATAAGGTAATGGTTCATTAATAACGAAGTTACGATTTTAGCTTATAACTAATTCTTTCCTTTTTTGTCCCCTGCCATAATTTTAGCAAGTCATCAGACTGTTCTCAGTATTGTAGCAACATACTACCCATCCAGTGCTGGTAACACTGTAGCCAGATCAAAGCACTGCTTACTCCTGGGAATCCTGAGAGAAAGTCATAACAACTATATTATAGAATTGAACACTTTGAAATGATATTCATTGTAATGAAATTTCCTTGATATTCAATAAATATATTTGTCAATTATAGGTTCTCAGTGAACTGATTAAATTTTTATTATACATTCTATTTTTAACTCTTATCCCTAAAGATTGTTACATTCTTTTTTACTTAGTCTTTCCCAATTTCCCTTGAAATATTTTCTTTACTTTTGTCTTAGTAGATAATTGTTATTTGGAGACGAAGATTTTTACCTAGGCTTTTGAAATTACTCTAAATAAATTTTAATATTCCTTTTAGGTATGAAATTGAAGGCTGTGAAATCATTTGGGCCATTAAAGATAAAGCAATTGGGAATACATTTTTTGATGCAGGAGCAGCTGAATTCTTGACTTCAAAGCTCATTGCTGAAAAATCAGATGCTAAAATTGCACATAAAAGAACCAGATATACAACTGAAGGTAAATATAATATCTAGCTCATTAATTCACAGATTACACTATTTTTTAACTATATGAGAAAATTTAGTAAAATATACTTAGGGGTTAAGAATAAGGATAGCATTTTTTCTATATCTTTACCTAAAGTTTCCAGAATTTTCTAGAACATAGTGAAATAAAGCAGCCCATCTATATCTTTGCAAACAGATGCCGTAATCCGGCAATAGCTAAGATAATTTTGTATGAACTGCAGTGAGTTTAAATGCTAAAACAAACCTCACTTTTGTTGATAATAGCATCTCCTCCAAAAGGTTTACTCACTCCGTGCTTCAGTGAGAAACAGACAGCATTGTCAACAGGGTCCTCGCTCCACCATCCACTACCAGCCTCAGTCTCACATCATAGGCACACGTACACACCAGGCATGTACAGTGAGGCACTAGGACTGGGGAACTTCCAGCTGTGGATCCAGCTGTTACCTCTAAGCAATCATCTGGCCTCGGTAGCTTTTTTTAACTTTTGGCTTATAAAATTCAAGAATTTTCTAAGTTTTAGAGGTGCCAGAAATTGACATGAATTTGGAAAATAAATCTGATGACTAATTTTCTTAACCTTTCATATTAAACAGTATATGTAAGATTCAAAAGATGTGTTAAGTGTGCTGATACTAAATATTCAATTTGAAAGACTACCATTTGTAGCTATGAATTAAATATTAAAATAATTAACAAAGTAAATACTAAAATATGTTTCTAAATAAAATTATTAATATAGATAACTTCATTTAACCACATTTAATATATGACAATCATTACATTGCCTAAAACTTCAGAATATAGCATAATTCTCTACCTGGAAATTTTTATTTCATTTGATTTTCTCTCTTCAGGAAGGAAAAAGGAAGCAAGAAGCAAAGCTAAAGCTGATAATATAGGCAGTGCCTTGGGACCAGATTGGCATGAAGGTTTGAATCTTAAAGGAACAAAAGAGGTATGTTTTCATATACTGATTAGACATGTCTAAATGTAATTTTGAATTCCTGAACCATTTGTTAAAGTCTGGTTACAAATAAAAAGGCAAAGAATTGCTAGGTCACTTTACTTAAAATCCATCATTCTGCAAAAGAACTTCAAAGCTATTTGTCACAGTTGTCTATCAGAGATAGGTGAAGATCAGATTCAGCAAAAACAACACTCAGCCTTCATTTTAACTTTGCAGACAAGAGCCCCAGATCCAGACTATACCAAACATACCTGTCCTATTTTAAGGTCACGTCAGAGTCATGCAGTAAACTGATATTATAAAGGTTACATTAGATGGATTTAGATGGATTTAAATACATACTTAATATCCTAATTAGATAAGCAGATGACCCGTTTTTACTCATTCGATATTTTATTTTTATTTATTTATTTTTTTGGAAAGGTTTTTGCTATAGGGTATGTGCGCACACCAGAAAGACAGAGACAGAAAGCGAGAAATCACCCCCCCCCAAAGGGGGGTGGCCACCCCACAGTCCCTTCTCCATTCTCTTCTCAGGATCTTGGGCACACATGCACACATGCCCGGTGTGAGTTTAAGCCACTGGGTCCGGGACTCGAACTACGGTCGACAACATGGGAGTCCAGTGACATAGCCATTACGCCAACCGCTGGTCCCAGAAGTTTTATTTTTAAATAGTTGTTAAAAGACTGTTAACAACAAAAATTAGATGTATCATGAAGCTAAAACCCCACCTACCTAAAGATGAAAACCAAAACTTTAAAGAAATCACTTCTTACAATATGTATTTACTATTTAATCACTATATATTCAGTTTTCTCTTAAGATTCATATTTAAATACTATAATTTGATACAAAGATGAAAATATAGAAGATCTAATGCTAATTAAAGCAAGCCAGACTATGAAAGGCATGGTATGTCCCCATTCGGTATACCAAATGTCTGCACTCTATGGCATAAAGTGAAGGACTAGAAGATAAAGTAGCAGGAAGGGCAAGTGTAGGTATCAGAGATTACATAGGACAGGATACAGTGGAGAGTGTGAGGGAGGGCTCAGGAAGACATTTAACAGAAACAAGAATGGAAAGTTATCTGTTTAGGATGACGTAGATGGTAACATCTTTGACCTGACTGACACACACCGCATGCATGCTTTGAAAAACTCTATTGTATGCTGTAAAGATGTATAGTGATTAAATAGAAAATACATACTGTAAGAAGTGTGCAAGCAGTTCATTACTTTTGTGATTCTTTTTAAAAAATTATGTATTTATTTTAATTTTACCAGAGAGAGACACAGAGGGAGAAAGAAAGCAAGTCACCAGGTCCAGGACTTAAACCTTGGTTGCCTATGTGGGAGTGTCCAGCACCTTAACCACCACACCACATGCTGGTCCCACTTTTGTGATTTCTTTAAAATTTTAGTTTTCAGCTTTAGGTAGGTGGGGATTTAGCTTCATGATACATCTAATTTTTGTGATGGAAATGATGCACAATCATTTTTTTCTGACTTTCAGATCCTAAAGTTGATTGTATTTTTAACCTGACATGGTCAGCAGCTTAGTTCGGTAAACATTTACAGAGTATCTAATATCTACCTGGCACCTCACTACAGTTTTGCCATAAACAGTGAATCAAGAGAGACATGCCCTGAAGAAGTTTTAGTCTGTAACTACGGTAATAAAAAAACATACATGTGAAATGAGCAATGAAGTCTACACTAAAAATCCCGCCCTCTGTGCTACCTGCCAGTGCAGCTGCTGATTCTCTGCTGAATGAACTTCTGCTCAGTTCTTCCATGCACAAAACTTGAGGCTTATTTTGGGGCCTCTAATGTATTTCCACTTATAAGAACTATTTTGTCTCTTTTAATGTAAGTGAATGAAATTTGTTTCTTCATCTGAGTAAATAGGTCCTTCTTCTGCAAGGAAAAAGTTGACCAATATTTTCTTATTTTAGTTTTCTCATAAGATTCATATTGAAACTACATGTGAAGTAAAGAAAATCTATCTTCAGGAAGAATTTATACTTTCGAAGAAAAAATCCTTGACTTTTCCAAGGCATCATCATAAGTCAGTTACAACTGACAAAGGTAAATAATGGAATAAGAAAAAAACAAACCACATAACTATTTATTTAGACTGAAGACAATTTAATTTTGTTATATATACCGAAAAACAATTCCAGGTTTCCATTTAAATTTAAACATGAAGAGTAAAAATAAACCACAGCGTAATAACACCAAGTCACTTAATTTCACTACATATTCTTTAGGTTTTCTAATAAATTGTGTAAGCCTCAAGTTTTACATAGGATTCAGAGTGTTTTGACTGTCACAGGCTGATGAGTCAGAATATTTTTTAGATAATAACAAAACATACAAACTCAAGCCTTTGGAGGTGAAATGACTTCAAATCAAATAGATCGAAAAATCTATGTATTGGGGATGAAGATGTACATCTCTTCATTCCTATTGTACACCTCCTGTAAGAAGTACTATCATTTGTGGGACCAGCAGATGGTGTAATGGTTACGTTGGTAAACTCCTACATGGCCGACTGCAGTTTGAGTCCTGAACCCAGAGGCTTGAAACTTAATGCTGAGCACATGTGCATGCGTGCCCAAGATCCCAAGAGGAGAATAGAGGAGAAGGGATTGTAGTGTGGCCTTCACTATGGAGGGTGACTTCTCACTTTCTGTCTCTGGTGAGTGCATGCACCCGATAGCAAACTATAACAAAAATCTCTCTTAAAAAAAAGAAGTGTAATCATTTGAAGAAATACATTCAGCCATTTAGTATATGAGATATTCCACTATTTTGAATTCCTCGGATTTTTCCATAGGAAAAGAGAGTGTTAACAGTTAGAATATGGATAGAATGAAAAACATTGAAAAGTAAGCTAATGGGACTAAACACTAAATGAAACAAAAATATTAATAAATATATTTAAAGAAATAATTTATAAAGTCTGTCTGTCTCCCTCCAGTAAATACACATGCCCTCTAGCAAATTTTTAAAAAATTGTCCAAATTTGGAGGAAAAAATGTTTAGAATGCCATGATTTTGTAACTATACCCAGGACGAGATGTTTTAACAAAAAATTATTTTAACTAATATCCTCATTAAAAATTAAGGGGCATTGTGATGTTGTTCTAAAGTCATCTCCTGCCTTCTTTTTGTTTCTTTTTTGGTTTCCAATCATTATATTCACATAGGTTGTGGACAGTTGATGGTGATTACACTGGAGAATAAAGTCTGCCTTTTTTTTTTAAGAGCTATGGCCTGTATATGTGGAATTGACGAACGAAAAGATATATGGCTGTGATTTCATTGTCAGCGCTACAGGAGTTATACCAAATACAGATCCTTTTCTCCATGGCAACAATGTAAGGCAATTTTTTTTTTGGCCAGTTACAAATATTTTTAAAGTATTAATTCTTTATGAATACCTGTGTTCTCAAACAAGAATATTCACTGTTTTAGGACAAACTTTTAACTTAAGATGGCTAAAAACAACTTGGCTTATATTTATAGTGTGATTTACAGTATCCTTTACTGCATAAAATTCTTAAGCAGTTAACATCTCAGCATAAGCATTATCATTAATGGGACATAATATGCAATTTATAGGTTAAGAGACTGACACCTCTTACAAATTCTTAAGTGATTCTTTTAGAGAAATGATACTATATTTTTGCTTTTTAATATTGAAGCTTATGAAAAGAGGTGTGTTTTTAATTATAGGTCTAGTTATATGATTATTGGGCATTTTTGATGTTAAAATTCTAAGAATTTTATAAGTTGCTTTTGAATTTTATGAGCCTCTCTTGGTAGAAATTTGATCCCTGGAATTCAGCTTAGGTATCTAAACTTTGCAGCTACTTTTCACTTTCTTATTAAAGATCAACATACAAAGGTGTTATAAGTTTGACTTACTCATTTACTTTAGAATAAAAAAGTCTTGTTCATTTTTCTTAGCACTTACGCTTATGAAGAACATTGTTTAGTTTGATCTAGGAGAAGATGGTGGTCTCAAAGTGGATGACCATATGCAGACATCTCTTCCCGATGTCTACGCTGCAGGGGACATCTGCACTGCATCCTGGCAGCCCAGCCCCTTCTGGCAGCAGGTGAGGCAGCACAGATTACCACATGTTTTTGTCAGAGTGTCCATCTGAAAATAAAGTGGTTTCTACCAGCAGATCCAACTTCCTGGTGATCCAAATGTTTTTCTTTAATGAGAACCTATCACAGAATTGTTCCATAATACTTTAAAAAAAAACATTAAAAACTAGAATTTTTCTTTCTGTTAAGTTATTCTGTAGTGGTAGAGTTGACTGGGATGGCTTTTCATTGAAAAGACTTAGGGGCTGTTACTTTGGTTTTTATTCCCATGTGCTTATCAGCACTGACCCAACAGAACTTCCAGTGATGATGGAAATGTTCTGTAATTCTGCATTGTCCAGTCAAGTGACCACTAGCTATGTATGTCATAGGGCCATTCCCCCAGGGGATGATTTCTCACTTTCTGTCTCTCCAGTGAGTGCACACACTCTATAGCAAAAAATCTCTCAAAAAACAAAACAAAAAAAGGAAGCATCTGAAACAAGACTGATGTGACTAGAGAACTGAATCTTTAATTTCATTTACATATTTTTAAAGAATTATTTTATTTAACTTTATTTATTTATTTGCTTATTTTAATTTAGCCAGAGAGAGACAGAGAGAGTGCCTGAGAGAGAGAGAAAGTAAGCTGCCAGGTCTGGGACTCCATGTCGGGAGTCAAGTGCCCTTAACCACCACACCACCTACCGGCCCCATCATTTACATTTAATTAAATATAAATAGGTGCATGTGGCTGATGGCTACTATATTGGATAGCACAGCTTTAGATTTAAAAATAAATTATGAAGATTATAAATCATAGAGACAGGACATTCTATTTCTGGATGATCCCATTCTTTCTCTGGAGTAATTATTACTGAAAAATGTTCCACCACTGAATAGCTCTTCTCAGCCTTAGAAATCCTACTGTCCTCAGTTTTGCCTACCAGGTCTTGTAATGGAGAAAAAGCATACTACAGGAAGAGAGCTAAAGAATGACCCAAAGTGAGTTGTCTCAGGAAGGGTAGAGTCAAGAGAGATGTTACAGATAAAAGATCCAGTTTGTGCTGTTCTTTGGAAAAGATCAGCTCCACATAGGGGTCTTATTCATCAGGTTAACTGAGAAGTAAAAATGATAGAAGAGCTATGTGTATTTTAAGAGGCAGCACATCATTTTGTATTTATGTAGGCAGAGACATCACTAAGATAGTGTTCTCAGCCTGCTGGTATCCAACATGCCTCAATCTAGCTTGTTTTCAGTTTTATCTACTGTCATCCTATTCATTTTTGTGGCATAACCATTACCAATTCTTAATTAGGAATTGGAGTTTGTGAGACTCTTTTTTAAATGTCTTTTACCCTAGGATATATTACCTCCTTAATGTGTCATAATCTGATAAGGGAAGAAATCTCCAAAAAACACACAGATGTCCCTGGATTTCAGTGAATTTGATAGAATTCATTTCTTGATTTGCACAAGCAATAAGGACACAAATTAATTTTTTTATGTAGTCTAAGACACAAAGGGATTTTGAGGAATACATTATCAAGTCTAGCAGTGAGATATTGCAGATCACTTCTGCAAGCCATTCTCCAGTTATTACTACATCAGTCTACTCTGCTTTTGCTGTATACTGCCTTTCACTTCATCACACCTATCTTATCGACAGAGAGGAAACTGAATAAAAAAGAAATCTACATTTAAGGGACACAAAAATGGAAAATTAATCTGTTGATGATAACATTTATGATAATATTTTTTTATAATTTCTTTACTTAAATTTATTTATTTAGTTAGTTAGTTCGATCAGAGAGGGACAGAATGAGAGAGAGAAAGTGAGAAAGCAAGCTGCTAGGTCCAGGACTTGAACCACAGTCAACATGTGGGAGAGTCCAGTGCCCTTAACCACCACAACACCTGCTGGCCCATTTATGATAGTATCTTTAAGTAGTCTAATATTCTGTGTATTCATACTAGGAAAAATCATTTTATAAGTTGTAATGATATACAGTGATTGAGTGTATAAAATTTTAAAAATTAAAAAAGACATCTAGCACTTCTAAATATATCCTCAATACTCATGGTCATATTATGTGTTACTTTTACATTGCTTTGTATAGGCTAATCTACTTAATTCTTCCAGTAGCCTTAGAAGAGGTGGAGTTATAATTCTTCCAGTAGCCTTAGAAGAGGTGGAGTTAGATTTCAGGAGAAGAAACCGAGACTCAAAAAAGTTAAATAAATATGTAAAAATGTTGACATTCAAATCTATTATGACTCCCTAGGTCAGTGTTCTTTTGTGCCAAGGAATCCCAAAACTTTGTAGAAATACAATACAAATATAATAGATGGAAAATTAATACTGTTGTAGAAAAAAAAATTAAATGACTTCCCTGAATTAGTTGCAGAAGTCTGATACGATGTCCTGGGGCTGGGATACATCTGTCTGATCATTAATTGTACAGCACACTTTACATCTCTAGTGCAATAAAAATGAAGATTACTGAAAAATGGACCACATTTTTCACAATAGTTTGCATCCGTATTAATGCTGATGACAGAATTTGAAGAGAGACCTGGTTTGAAGGACCGTCACATATTGAACCTTTTTAAGGGAATATATTCTACACTGTTAAGATAACATTTGCCAAATAATGATAATGAGAAGTGGTACTGTATAACATTTTCTCATGATTTCAGATGAGGCTGTGGACCCAAGCGAGGCAGATGGGCTGGTATGCAGCAAAATGTATGGCCGCAGCTAGTTCAGGAGACACAATTGACATGGATTTCAGCTTTGAACTGTTTGCTCATGTAACAAAGTTTTTTAATTATAAGGTAAGATGGTTAAGCAAATTTAGGCCTTCAGGCCTTTTCTGCTTGTTTTATAACTAAATATGATTGATTGTCTAATTTTATAAAAAATGTATATGGTTTAAAAAAGACTTTTTTACTTTTCTTATAATACCTAGTATGTCTATTAATCTTCTTTTTTTTTTTTTTTTTTGGAGAAGTTTGTGCTATAGGGCATGGGCACGCTGCAGTCCCTTCTCCTCCATTCTTGTCTCAGGTTCTTGGGCATGCACTCACACACACACCCCAGCGTGAGTTTAAGCCACCAAGTCCAGGGCTCAAACCGCAGTCAACTACATGGGAGTCCAGTGACATAGCCATTACGCCATCTGCTGGTCCCAATTAATCTTAATTTCTAGTCACCTGATAATTATTACCCAATTTACTCTTATACTATTTTATAGTTAGAGGGAAAAAAGCTCTTTCTAGATGTGCTCCCTTTTGGTATATTTCTAGCATTATTTGAAATTGCCTTTTGTTTATAAGGGTAACTGTTAGCTATCATATTTAAGAAGGAACTGGGTGATTTCCCATTCATACTGTCTTTATTTAATCCTCTTTACGTTACCAAGGCAGGTTTTATTCCTTCCTAACTTAAGAAAAAGGAGAAACATAAAACGGAAGGCTCAGAGAAAGTAAGTAATTTGTCCATGAAAGATTTAATTCATCACCTCATTAAAAATCTTTAAACTAGGGGGCCAGCAGGTGACGTGGTGGTAAAGGCACTAGATTCCCACAGAGAGAGACCATGATTCGAGTCTCAGATCTGGTGGCTTGAAAAATCACTCTGCGTACATGTGCCCAAAATCACCCCCTAGGGAGGATGGCCATGATGCCGTCGCTTCTTTTCCTCGGATCTTGGACACGCATGCACACGCGCTCGATGTAAGTTTCAAGGCACTGGATCTGCAACTTGAACCGTGGTCAGCCATGTAGGAGTCCAGTGACATAACTGCTATGCCATCTATTCATCCCATCAGCTATAAAATTTTATTGAATAGTTTTCTGCTGTCTATTTTAGCATAACATTAACCACATGTTATATTTTCTTTTTAGTACTCACAATAATGATTTTTTTATCCTTATATATAGGTTGTATTGCTAGGAAAATACAACGCACAAGGCCTAGGTTCAGATCATGAATTAATGCTGAGATTCACCAAAGGACGAGAATACATCAAAGTCGTCATGCTAAACGGGCGTATGATGGGAGCTGTCTTAATTGGTGACACAGATTTAGAAGAAACATTTGAAAACTTAATTTTAAACCAAATGAATCTTTCATCATATGGAGAAGATCTGCTAGATCCAAATATTGATATAGAAGATTATTTCGACTAAAAAGAGAACTTTAGGAACCACATACAGTTCCAAGTGAGAAAAAAACTACAAGGCAATAAAATGAATGGCTACACTGATTTAATGATGACCTCACTGAAGTTAAAAATGTAGACATAATGATGATTTTAGTGGAAAAGTATATAAAAATAAAATTCGGATGAAATTAGGCCATATAATTTATTTACATAAATATTTTTCTTATAAATTTAACCACTTACTTTGTAAGAAGTCTCGTTATTCATTTTTGTATTTTGAACTTAAATATGTTCATTTGTGATTTAGCTCTGGAGCAAATTTAGCTAAATAACTCTATTAGCCAAAATGTGCTCTAGTGGACCAGAGCTATTCTGGTCCACTAGAAATGTCAAAACAAGCTGTGGTTTCAGAAACCTTCTACTTGTATTTTACTTAAAGAAAGATGTAGCAGTATCTTATTTGCTGATATTATTTGTATTGATGCTTTATTCCTTTTTGCTTGAATTCTGCATCTGTTTTTATACCTGATATCCTCTGCATTATTCATCTTAAAATGCCACTCACTCTTAGTAATGAGCCTATGTCAGTATAATATTGCTATCAAAGTTATTTCAGAAGAAAAGCCAACTAGGTATATATCAAAGCATAAAGCACTTATACATAACAAAAGATTTTCCCCTGTTTCATACTGTATTATATAATTCGTGATCTCTAATTTTCAAAAGGTGTCAAATTCTCAAATCTTCATAGATAAGCTCTGCAAAAGTAGCTCCATATATATAAAATATCAGTGAAATAGTTTTAAAAACTCCAGTAAACTGCAACTATTAAACTAATGGTGTACACATGCATAAACTTCTTTTCTTGGAAAATTTAGTTACACATCTCAGGCATCATTAATTTTTCTTTTTTTAGCCCCAGTGTTCTTAGAGCCAGATTGCTGACCCACGTTTGCAGACTTCTTCTGGAAGTTACCTGAACTTCTGTCTTCTTTGTTTTTATCAGCAGCTTGTTTAGAAGGACAAGTTTGAGATGAGTCAACCTATAAAAAAATAATAAACACCCTGGTTGAAAATTCAGCTATTCAGTTTTCTCATTAATAATCTCAGAATATTCCTTCTCCATCCGTCAGCTCTTTAAGTGTCCAGGGTCTAGTTTTTGTTTTTGTTTTTTATTTTTAATTGCCAGAGACCACTTGCACTCACCAGAGAGAGGGAGAGAGAAAAAGCACCTCCCCATGGCATGTGGTCATGCTGCAATCCCTTTTCCTGCATTTCTTTTTCCTGTCAGAATCTGGGGAACATATGTACATATACCTGGCATGTTTCTCAAGCTGCCATGAGTGGAATTAAAAGTGCAGTCAGCTGTGTGGGATCTGGCTCCCAATGCACAGCACTTACCCACTGCCTTATAGGGCTGGCCCCTGGGGGTCTACTTTATCTCTGTACTTCACTGAAATATGAGCCCTATCATGAATAAAAGGGACTGAGTTGTCAGAGAAATCCTAAAGAATACCTGCAGTATCCTAGATACAACAGGGCATGCTTCTGCAGATTTGACAGCATATTGCAGTGGTTTCCAGCCTCTAGAGCAGCAGAGACAGACTTCTCAACCGGTACTGGTCATAAGCAATACCACGAAGGCAGGGGGTATCACTGCATGGAGGCCTCACATTCCAAGGTTGGAAACCCCTAGTCTAAACCAAGACTAGTTCAGAAAACAAAGCTATGTTTTCTCTCTTCTCTACCCAGAATCTAAGAAGAAAACTGACTTAGCTCCTCTCGTTCAGATGGACCTCGGAGAATACTACAGAAAAGGGTTTTTATCAGTCTTAATATATTTACTTAAATATGTATGAAGTTGAAAATTAGTAGGCCATTACCCCGCACCAGCTCTGTGTGGGCTTCTTTACTTGAATAGTAATAACATGTGCTTCACTGTTCAGCAGATTGGCTTTGGGTCCTATCTTCAAATATGAAATGGTAGCGTATGCAGTAAAACTGTAGTCTTCTCTGCAGGAGATAAAAGTTAAAAATCAGAAAGCTTTGGAAAAAGAAGCCACAGAAAGCAAACTGAAGTTTATAAAAGAAATAACTGTAAGTGCAATACTCTTAACATTTATAGGAAATAAAACCTGTACTATATAAACTAGTTTTGTGTTTTGACTTAGTGATTAATGAAAGGTTGAATTTATTACGTAAATTATTTTTCTATGGCATTTAAGAGTTTGCATCAAACGACACAAAGCCATTTATTTTGTTAAAAAAAAACGAAACAATTATAAGGAACATGAAAAGACAAGAAGGGGTTTGTATATACTTGAGATACTGCTGTAGAAGAAAGTGTGCAATGACTTTCTCCAGCTCTTCACGAGGAAGCATGGGAGGAACAACACCTGCTACTCTCAATTTTGCAGCACCCTTTCCCATCCAAGAATCAATCAGTTTAAGGGGCGTGAGTTTTTCATTCAGTTCCTCTGCCTGCTTCAGGATCTTGATGAGATCTCTGCAGTACTCTGTTACATTCTTTCTTTCAAATGCTGCAATGAAAGAGACATGGTTATAGATTATTAGAATTTAGAAGTGAGGGCAAAGATAGGCTATTCCAAGTGTTTAAACTGGTTTAAAACTAGTTGCCCATGTGAAGCGCCATAAATACTGATTCATTGTGAATTCAGACTAAGCTATTTCTCAAGTTTGTATCAGATTATGTTGCAGTCTCTGTAAGACATTATGGGATTTCCAGTGATACAAAGAAAATAACCTGGTTATCAGAAAGCCTGCAGTTTTCTCTCGGAATCAGAAAATGTCTGCCAGACATGACTATGACAGTTACTACAAGGTGTCTTTACAGGAGAGGCAGTTTATTCTCCATACCTAGCTGATCTGTGCTCATTAAGCAAAATTCTGAAAACCGATGTGGGTTCCCAGGTCTTCTGAGAAGTATGTCTTAGGCACACACCACCAACTATTAAGAAACTAGCACACTGATTTGTGTGTCAGACTCTTGTTAATTTGGTCAAGGTAAGATAATATATTCAAAAGTAGTTCTCTCCATCTGTAAAGTTAACAGTATAATGGCCTTCACCCATTACTATATCAGAACACAGTGGGGCTTTGCACCTTGAACTGGCTAGTCCAGTTCCACAAACACAACACATACAGACAGAATTTTAAAAAGTGAAAATACACCAAAACACTGCTGAGTTAGTTCTTAGGAGTGGTTAGTCATTATCCAGATCAAAATGATTTACTATACTCTCCATTCTTTACTAAATTTTCTTCACAATTAGGGGTATAAAGTATTAGAGATTATCACGGGGTTAGCTTTTCTTATATAATAGCATTTCCATTCAAGAATTTAAAATTTTTCATTTCTTAAAAAATTTCACATGTCCTCGGTATAGCAATATAAAATGTATGCATACATGTGACTTCCTTTTGTGCATCTTTGCTGTAAAACTTCGTGTCATTAATTCTATTCAGGCTTTACTTAATCTTTTAAATACTTATGGGAGTCTAACGCTTCCGTCATATAGTCCTAGCTGTACATATAAACCTATAAATTATAGTCTAAAAAAAAAACAACTTAGAGCCAGCAAGTGATGTGGTGGTTAAGGCACTGGAGTCCCAAAGGGCCGACCATGGTTTAAGTCTCAGACCCAGTGACTTGAAAATCACACTGGGTGCATGTGCACACATACGTGCTCAAAATCCCAAGAGGAGAACAGAGGAGAAGGGATTGCAGTATGGCCATCGACCCTGGGGAGTGATTTCTCACTTTCCCTCTCACTGTCTCTGTGTCTGTCTCCAACAAGCACATGTGCCCTATGACAAAAAACTAACAACAACAACAAAAAACTAACAACAACAAACTTACAGATGTTTTTACAGCAGTTATCACACATTTTGTTACATGCTTCTGAGTTCCATACTTCATCAAAATGTTGAGCTATCAATACCCGGCGACATCTGCAAACACATTGAGGAATGCAAATTAGCAAATGACCTAAAAGCTTTAAGAATTCCTATTAAAACATACATAGCTTTACTACCATATTAGTTTCTTATTACTTCCATGTAATATTATCACAAACCTAGTGGCTTAAAATAACACAAATTTATCAGCTCATATTTATTTCCATAGGTTAGAAATCTAACATGGATATCACTGGGTCAAAATCAAGGTTTCAGCAGGGCTGGATGACTTCTGGAGGCTCTATGCAAGACTGATTCCTTATTTCTCCAGTTTCTTAAGGTCACCTACTTTCCTCAGCTCCTGCCCCCCTCAGTCTCCATTGTCCCCAGTCCATTTTCAAACCCAACAATAGTGGGTAGAGTCCTTCTCATCTCACACCAATCTGACTCCTGCCTCCCTCTTCTACTTTGTTCTTCAGTTCACCATAGAGTACATGCTTAAGAGATAAACAGGAGAAAAGCACTCTCTACAGGGCTTGGTCACACCATGGTACCCTTCTGCCAGCCTACCAGGATTCTGGGCTTTCACACACAGGTGTAGAGTGTTTTCAGGCTGACCAGGCCAGAGACTGGAACTGTGGTCTACGGATTTGCATGTGTCATCCAGCTCCACAGCCTGGTTTGCTACCAATTACACATACCACAAAGAGGCTGGGTTCCCCTTTCACTTTTTTTTTTTATAATTATTGTTATTTAATTTGTTATAGGGCACATGCACTTCATAGAGAGACAGAAAGAGAGAGGGAGAAAGTGAGAAAGCAAGCCACCGGGTCCGGGACTCAAACCACAGTCAGCCATGTGGGAGTCCAGCACCTTAGTCACCACACCACCTGCTGGCCCCTCTCCTTTCATTTTTAAGGACACCTGTGATTACATTGGGCCTACCCTGATAATCTGAAACAATCTCCATCTTTTAAAGTGAACTGATTAGCAACCTTAATTCCAACTGAACTTTAACTTCCCTTTGCCATACAAAGTAACATAACCACAGGTTCCAAGGATTAGGACACAGACATCTTGGGGGTTCATCACATATATTATGATTTTTCCCCCATATGTTCTCAATAAAGAATGCTTAAGAAGTCTGAGTATCATTTTGAAATTCAGTATTTCACAACCATTAGGAGAATCTTTTTGACAATAAGGCAGTTTCTTTTAAATAAAAATGTCCATATTTGAGTCTAAATCCCAAAATATGCTTCATAAGAGTCCCCTGGATGTTTTAACTATATTATTGTGGCATCTATGGGCAAGAAATATTATTTCTTGGTTTACTGATAACCACTTCAACATTTTTGAGGCCTCATGTGACAAGTTATCAGAGTACAAAATGACAACGACAAGGAGGCCACCAAGAAGCTCTATGGTAGAACTAAAAGCATCCTAAAAAGATTTACATTTATCGGGTTGTTGGAAAAGTCATAAATGTGTCATGACTTTTCTGATGCCCAGTATTTCCTAAGGAGAACCCTGACCCTATACTCAATTATCTCTTCAGCACCTTAGCTGATAGGACAGCTCATATTACCGAGTCTGACTCTGACTCTCAAAATGCCTATCATGCACCTCTGTAAAATTACTAAAGCACATAGCTGTACACCAGCGCCGGAGTAAAAGGGCTTCAACTCACAGTCAATGTGTATCAAAAGCTTCAATTAAAAACAAAAAAAGAGAATTACAGTGTCAGAGTATGGATACATAGGGCACCTTTTCTTGGATTAAGGTAGATCACACAGTTCATGTTCTGGTTCCCCCTCTCAGACATCTGCTTTTATAGATTTGTACCTTGGTGCTACAATAATGTATTAGCTCGTCGGAAATGTCATGACGCATTTTTTAATAGTAAAATATAGGAAAAAATATGACATGACTTTTCCAACAACCCAATATTTACATCAGTAACTACTCAAAGCAATGGCATATACTTTTCATATTGTGATCGCCTTTAACTGATCAAAGTTATAAAAAGGTATGTGTCTTACTTGCTTATGTTGAGACAGTATGACACCATCTCATAAAGCTTCTGTTGTCCCACATTTTCCATGACTACCATTGAACTTATTCTGAATATATCTCCAAAGCCATAATACAAGATACAGTCTGCTTTCATGTCATCTCGACCTGTGGTGTGAGAAACCTTCAGATTGTATAATTACTTCTAAGAATTAAAACATGCAAAAATAATGTATGTAAAATTACCTGGCAACACATACTACATCTAGAACTTCAGAGATATGAAAGTTAATTTGTAACAGTTGCCTTCAAATTTTTTAATAAAGCAATCAAAGAGACTTATCAACATTCAGCTTTAAAAAGCTAAAAAAAACGCATCGATAAGAAATCCAGTTACTTAAGTTACAGAACTGAAACCATTCATTAAAAATTTAATTGGCAAAGATGAATATAAATATTAAATTCTTTTAGCATATGTAAGATGAGACAATTCAAAACACTCCAATAAAAAGTAAGTATAATTTCTCCATATGCAATTAAGTATAAAACTGCTAAAAAGACTTCATCGTTCTAGAAAAATACTATCTAATAGATTAAAAATACAGAAATCCTAAATTTTTATAATGTATTTTCTAGAAAAACCTTCTAAAAATCTTACTTCCACATCTGAGTTCGACATACCTGCACGTCCGCTCTCTTGGTAATAATTCTCCATGGATTTACTCATTGAATGGTGAATAATGAACCTCACGTCTGGCTTATCAATTCCCATACCAAATGCAACCGTTGCCACTATTACCTAAAATGTTTCAATATTTATCAGTAAGTTAAGTCAAGATTAAATATTTCCTAGAAGTAAATTAGACTTTTATTGAAGATATAAATTTCACCTGAATTTCATTGGCTGACCATCTTCTATGAACCTTGGTCTTATCGTCTGGTTCCATATTGGCATGGTAAGCACCTGCATGAATTCCTAAATTCTGTAAGCTAACCGTAACTTGCTCAGAGTCTTTCTGAGAAAAGCAATATATGATTCCTATAGAAAAATATGTCCCGTTGTTAGATATATTAGAGTATATTCCTGGAAGATCATTTTTAACACACGTACTTAAGACAATGACTGATTCAATGCACAGGGGGAAAAATAATTATGAAAAATTCCAAGGCCTTGAGCACATATTGAATTTTTGGTCTAATTTGAGATTTGATCACCAACTTACTCTAAAGCAGAAATGAGCCCTGAACCACTAGTTTTGGTTCCCATTACCTCTCTTTTCTCTCCAATTTAAACTTCTTTTATCAATATATAGAAATTTCTCAAATGGATGCCCACAGCTCCAAAAGATGTTAACAAATGTGCTATGAATAGTTTCATGTGCAAATAAATTTGGAGAACACTGCATTCAGCAAAGTTAAAAAGGCTTCTCTATTGTCAGAGCTGGTCAGAGCTTTCTTCTAATATGCTGATAACACCCTGAGAGTCTTTGAAAGAAATTAATAGCTGCTCACTTTCTCAAACTTACTTAATCCTGGAACACTACTTATCCATGACACCCATTATTATCCCCTGAAAACCTATAGACAAGATTTGAAATGTTCTTTTTACACAAACTCCTGGCTTTAGTAACATTTTTTAAATCATTAATCCTGGGTCACATTTATATATTTACCCTTCACTCTATTTATGCTTAGCCAATTCAATATGCACTATATTTAAATGTGTCCTTTGCTATAAGGGAATATATTTTGTACCCTTTAGAACATCAGTGCTGGGACTGGCAGATGGCATGGTGATTAAGGTGCTGGAGACAGAGATTACCTGATTGCCCTTTGTATCTCCCGTTAATGAGCTTTACGACATCCTCAATAAAATCTTCAGTGTTTGAGGGCTTCTGCCGGACCTAAGAAAAAGGTTCAACTCATTAAAAAGTAAGTGAGTGAGTACCATCCAAGGAGCCACTTATTAACAACTTTTGAGTCGCAATTCTTATGTGAGTATGGTGTTTCTATTATTTTTTCACTTGCCTCATAGGATTCAACCCATCTGACATCCCTGCCACCTCCCAGACTCTCTTCTTGATCCTTTTTTTTACATTTGCCAGAGATAAGCAGACAGTGAATAATTTGTCAATATTAAAACATTAACCGTGGCTTAAATAACTCTTCAATGAAAACTCACAGAAGGATTAAATCCATTTTTAAAATGGTTGAAAAATCAAGAAAAGACAGCTGTTAGGTTATTTTATTTTGCAAGTTTGTACATCAAGCAAAATCTTGATTTAAAGAGTACATTAAGGAGTACTGGCAAATCTTTAATGGCAAACTAATATTTCCATTACTCAGTAATTAATTTCAGTAGAAATGTCACTATGGTCATTAGTATCACTCTATCCTTTCTTTCTATGCATCCTTGGATAAGAAAGGATGAGCATAAATTTAACAAATACGTGTAATTTGCTCATATATTTTATAAAAGACAGTGTCACCTCATGAGGTAGTATCTTCTATTTAACCTGACAAAAGATTATATAACACAACAGATATATGCATAAAGTACAAATTAATGAATCTGCTTATAATTATCTCATGATGTTAAAAACTGTTATATATACTTCTCTATTACTCATGTACACATGAGTACTTCTCTATTACTCATGTACACATGAGTATTTCTCTATTACTCATGTACACATGAGTACTTCTCTATTACACATATACACAATGAAACGTCTGCTATAATTCTTCACAAAAGTAAGAGATTACATAAAAGGTATATACCTCATAATAAAGATTTGGCCGATTAAAAGAAGCTGTAAAAGTAAAACACTTTTCAACACACAAGATTTTCTGAGCATCTTTCAAAACATGACTTGTTGCAGTCGCTGTCAGCCCAATTAGTGATGTATTAGGGAACTGCCGCTTTAAGATACCAAGGGCCTTATAATCTGAAAAAAGAAAAAATAAATAAAATAAAATAAAATGTCTCTCTATCATTTAGGGACTAGAGAAAATTATACTATTTAACTTTATGCAGATAATCAACTACTTTGATTTTATTTATTGGGTCATCAGCTGTCTTGTGTCTCTATCTCTATGTCTCTGTCTCTTTCTCTCTCTCTGTGTCATTCCCCAATGAGAGTAAAAAAAAAAAAGAAAAAAAAAATAGGCCATGCAATTGATCCAGGGAAAACACGACAGAGGTAAGTGGCAATAGCACAGAGACTGGATAGGAAAACGAGTGACCATTGTGTGCGGAAGGGAGCCCTGGACAAATAAGAAAGTATTAAAACCCTATGAGTCTGAAAAGCTTCCCAAAAAAAGGTAAAAAAAAAAATAGGTTGAAGACAGGGAGCAATATCTTTGAATTTCAGATTTCTGGAGGGCAGCCCCATAACCTAGGGGTTCAGGGAGCCAGATTACACATGGTCAACATGATTCAAACTCTGGCCCCAGCAACTTGTAAAACACACACACATGTGTGTCCCCAAAATCCTCAACAGGGTGGAAAAATAGAGGAAATGAATTGCAATGTGACCACACCCTGTCTCTCTAGTGAGCACATGCACCTCCTGACAATACATTTATTTATTTACTTACTTACTTATTTACCTACTTATGGCATAAAACAATTCTAAACAACTTACTACAGGCTATGACTATAAGATTAGGTTGGTGGAATGAAGAAAAAGGTTACTATTAATAAAATATCTCACAGAACTTTAGCTTGAAGAGTTGGGTGTAGATGCCAAAGACACCCAGAATGATGACTACAGAAGACAACTTTGAGGGAGATAGTACTTTGTCAACAAATGTGAAGGAGTACCTAGAGATCACATACACCACAAAGATAGCAGAGTATATTGGCTAGTAGCATGCTTCAAAGGATAAAGGCAATTAGAATGAACATGACAGCAGGGAATAAGGAAATTAAGATCCTGCCTCTTGGTCTCCATCATGTTAAGAAAAGAGAGTAGTAGTACTAACTACCTAAGGGGATAATTCCAATGCAAGCCAAATTCCCATCATGTCATCTGGCTGAGAACATAATCCCTAAGACCCAGGCGTCTTCCAGTTCAAACATACGTACCTGGTCTGAAATCGTGCCCCCACTGACTGCAGCAGTGAACTTCATCCACAGCAATTCGAGTAAACCTCCTGGCTTCGTAGGCTTTCTCTAGTCTTGACATGAACATTTTACTTTTGGCAATTTTCTCTGGAGTCACATAAATTAGCTTTAGGTTGGAGTTTTTATTTACCATTTCAGCATGAACCCATTTCACATGCTCCTATTAAACGGCAAAAGACAAACTGATAAAACTATGCTAGCAGATTGGAATACTAAGTAGTAAATGAAGACAGTTATTATTCAAAAGCAACAACAGCCTTGGGTTTTTCTACAAGCAGATGTTCAGTTCATTAAAACTGAAACCATGTCCCAGTACTAAGGTTAGTTGCAGCTGTGCAAACAGTACTGTGGTGATTTACTTACATCCAAATTGTTGATGATACTCTCACAAGATAAAAAAGAAGAGACAGAGAGGAACCGAACAATGAACATGAGAAGATACTCTAGAGGCCAGCAGGTGGTATAATAGGTTGCTGGACTTCTACATGGGCAATTATGGTTTGAGTCCCGGACCCAGGGGACTTGGAAATCAGGTCAGGCATGTGACCATGTGTGCCTCAGATTCCAGGAGGAGAATGGAGAAGAAGGGAATCCAGGCAGCATGGCCATCCCCACTAGGAGGTGATTTCTTACTTTCCCTCTCATTGTCTCTCTCTCTGGTTCTGGTGAGTACACTGTGCCCTATGGCAAAAATCTCTTAAAAAAAAAAAAGAACAAAAAAATGAACATAAAAAGATACTTTAACAAAGAGCACTTATTCTATGAAGGCATAATTCTAAATTGCTTATTATAAACTCTAAAATGTGAGCTAAATGCAATAGCTATGGCAATAAACACAGATTTCATTAATTTAAACATATTTATAATCAATTTATCTGTGAATAAAGCATATTCTTGATTAGCTACAATACTTTTTTTTTTTAGAGATATTTTTGCTATACGTCATATGCATTTGCCAGAGAGACAGAGAGAGGCAGAAACAGAAAGCAAGAAATCACCCCACAGAAAAGATGGTCATGCTGCAACCCCTTCTCCTCCATTCTCTTCTTGGGATTTTGGGCACACACACACACACACACACACACACACACACACACGTCTGGCATGAGTATTAAACTGCCAGCTCTGGTACTCAAACTACAGTTGACTATGTGGGAATCTAAGGACATAACCATTACGCATCTGCTGGTCCCTAATCTCTTATTTAAACATAAAGACCATGGGTTTTCAAAAGTATCATTCATTAAAATTTTCTAATATTGGGACCATCAGATGATGTAATGGTTACATCATTGGACTCCCGTGTGGCCAACCATGGTTCAAGCCCCGGAATTGGCAGCATGAAACTCATGCCAGGCACATGTGCCTGTGTGCCCAAAATACTGAAAGGACAATAGAGAAGGGACTGCAGTGTGGCCATCTCCCCTGGGAGGTGATTTCTTGCTTTCTGTCTCTTTTATCTCTCTCTGTCTCTCTGGTGAGTGTATGTGCCTAATAGCAAAAATCTCTAAGAAAATATTTCTAATACAAAATATATACTCTATATACACACACACACACATACACACACCACTAAAATTATTAAAAAGGTTGTAAAAAAATTGAAGCATAAGTTTATTATGGTGTAAAAATGTTTTAAAATCATGAAATTTTTTGATAATATAAAACCACATATATATATACATATATATTTAAAATATTTAAAAGTAACAGCTACTAGGTTCTTAGTGCTCTGATATTATATTACACAATATTTAGCACATTAAATGTCATTTTTTTCCCCAACCTAATTAGAACCAAAAGAGTGTTTAAAAAAAACAACAATGGTCAGGGCCAGTCGGTGGTATGGTAGTTAAGGCATTGGACTCTAACATGGCCAACTGGGTTCAAGTCCTGGACCCAGCAGCTTGAAAATCACACCAGGCACATGTGCATATATGCTCAAAATCCTTCTCTCTGTTTCTCTCTGGTAAGCACATATACCCTATAGCAAAAACCCATTTCACAATTAAAAACAAATAAACAAAACTGTGGATAAAAAATACACCAACTACATTAAAAATTCATAAGTTAATAATAATACTTGCAAAGTGGGAAAAAAAAAATAATGAAGCTATTGACCACCTTTGGAGCATGCTAGAAAAACAGCTCTTTCTGGGGACCAGCAGTTGGTGTAAATGGCTATGTCACTGGACTCCCATGTAGTCGACTACAGTTCAAGTCTCAGACCTGGTGGCTTAAACTCACACCAGGCATGTGTACGTGTGTGCCCAAAATCCCAAGAGAAGAATGGAGGAGAAGAGATCGTGGTGTGGCCATCCCCCCCAAGGGGCGATTCTCGCTTTCTGTCTCTCTGTCTCTCTCTGTCTTTCTGGTGAGCGTACATGCCCTATAGCAAAAACCTCTCAAAAAAGAAAAGAAAAAAGAAGACCAGCTCTTTCTGAAATCTGGTGAAGAAACAAAAAGAATAAAAAATTTATGGAAAATTGGGGGTATAAAGATTAAAAAAAGAAACTAGCTATATTGATAATTGTTAAAGGAAGGGTAGTGGGTACCACAGTTTTAATACTTTAGTATAGTTTTTAAGATTTCAATAACATGCTTTTTATAAAAGAACAGCCGGCAGGGCCAGTAGGTGGCATGGTGTTTAAGGGTGCTAGACTCCCACATGGCTGGCTGTGGTTCAAGTCCTGGACCTGGCACCTTGCTTTCTCACTTTCTCTCTTTCTCTGTCGCTCTCTGGTCAAATAAAAATAAAAATAAATAAATAAAGTTAAATAATATAGTTCTTTAAAAAAAAAAAGAAAGAAAGAAAAGCTGGGAAATACTCTATTCTATGGAGGAGGATAAAACAATCCACTCTCAAATAGAAGAAATTCTATAGGTGTATAGTATCTTCTTAATAATCTTAATAATTCACTTTTTGTACTGAAATATATTTGCATATATAGAAATTCTTCCCTACTATTATAGGATGGCTAGTACAAAACATTCCCATAAACTTTATGTTTTATGGGTGATATGGTATCTCGCAATTACTCAACTCTGCCATTAGGAAAAGCAGCCACAGAGAATATGTAAATGAATGAGGATACTTGTACGCCAATATACTTTATTTATGGACACTGAAATGTGAATTGCAGCTACAACTAAGACTCCTACTTCAGTGAAAACTGTCAAATATTTTTTAAAAAGCCACAGAAACATACCTTAGAACTAGAGGCATTTAACATGGTAGCTGAAATTCCTAATTGTTTTAAAACCATCAACTGGTCTTCCATAAGAGAGATCAGTGGGCAAATCACGAGTGTAAAGCCTAAAAGAGAAAAACCATCTTTGAACATCATACACCACCAGAACAAGCTGCAGGAACTTACCTTGTCTGCTGTAACTTGTGTTCTTCACCCATCAATTCAGACTAATTTTTTTTGGGGGGGGTAGAGGTTTTTGCTATAGGGCACATGTGCTCGCCAGACAGACAGAGAGAGACAGAGAGACAGAAAGCGAAAAATCACCCCCCAGGGGGATGGCCACACCACAATCCCATCTCCTCTATTCTCCCCTCAGGATCTTGGGCACACACGCACATGCGCCTGGCGTGAGTTTAAGCCACCGGGTCTGGGACTCGAACTGCAGTCGACTATGTGGGAGTCCAGCGACATAGTCATTATGCTAACTGCTGGTCCCTCAGACTAATTTTTGAAACAGCTTTATCAATATATAATATTTCTTATAGTCAGTAAGGGAGATAGATATTAACAAATGCTCATACAAGGTTAAGTATAAGCCAAGTATACAAATGTAAGACTGAAGAGAAAACCATCATCCTTATTCAGTCCTCTAAAAATTAAAAAAGATGGGCTGGGAGGTACCGTGGTAGTTAAGGTACTAGACTCCCACATAGCTGATGGTGGTTTGAATCCCGGACCTGGTGACTTGAAACTTATTCTTGGTACGTGGGCATGCATGCCTAAAATTCCAAAAAGAGAATTCAGAAGAGATTGAGGCAAGGCTATACCTCCAACAGGGTGATTTCTCATGGTCCCTCTCTCTACTTCTGTCTGTCTCTTTTCCAGCAAGCGCAGGTGCCCTATGGCAAAAACCTGAGGAAAAAAGGGAAGATTTTTAACACTTTGAATGTTCAATTTGTTATCATTTTTTGGCCAGAGGACACATTACTCCCCAGAGAGAGAGAAAAAGTCAGAAAGTATCCCCAATGGGAAATGGTTTTGCCACAATTTCTTCTCCTCCATTTTTAACCTATAATAACCTCTGGCAAGGAGCAGACACTTTATTTTAAAACATACTCTAATTAAGACCTTGTCAGAGATTTTGTCCACTCAGTTATTCTCCCTCCTATATTTTGACTTTTTCTCTCATTACTAGCATCTACTCATTACATTTGCACATGGTCAAGTCTCTCATCTTTGAAAAAACCCCAGACACCTGTTATGGAGGGACCTGTTATGTTTTAATGTGGGAACTCAATACTCAATGTAACAGTATACAAGGCAAGGCCTTTGGGGAAGTGCTGCCCTCATGAACAAGATTAATGCTCTTACATAAAAGGTTGAAGGGACCACATTTGCCCCTTTCCACAATGTGCAGGTATAGCAATAAGGCACCATCTATGAGGAATAGGTTCTCACTAGATACTGCACCTACTGGTGTCTTCATCTTGGACTTCCTAGCCTCCAGAACTGTGAGCAACGGACTTCTGTTTATAAATTACCCAGTCTAAGGTATTCTGCTACAGTAGTCTGAATGAACTATGACAACACTTAATTTATGGCCTTCTCTTCTTCCCTCCATAGCCATTCTTTCCAAAGAGTGTCCCATACTCACCAGCTCCACTTTCTCAACTCCTATTCACTTCTAAACCATTCCATTGCTGTGTCATTTCCTCCAACACTTTCATTGAAATTGCTTCAGCCATAGTCATGTATGAGTCCGTTGTCATTAATCTCAATGGAACTTTTAAGCCCTTATTTTATCTTCTGCCAAGACACATCAGTATTGTCCATGCTCTCCTTGAAACAGTCCCTTCCCTAGGCTTCTAATAGTACTAATAGTACCATACTCCTAATCATCTTCCTATACTTTACTCCTTATCAGCCTTCTCTGCAAGTGTTATCCCTAAAACTCTCGGTGTTCTGATTCCTATACTAGGCCCTCTTCTCTTCTCGTGCTTTTCTGAATGACATAATTTATTCCCATGGTTTCAACGGCCACCTCTATACTAACAGCCTCCAACTCATCTGATTCAGATCTTTTATACCCAAGGCTTAGACCCATACATCCTTCAGTGATTTCCCATTAATTTAAGGATACGTTTTTAAAATAGCTTCAAAGGCTCTCCACAAATCCTACAATTGCCTGCCACCCTGGAATTCTTCTAGGTTATCAAATACCCCAGACTGTACCTGCTCTCTCTTGCTTCTGGATATCACACATGCTGTTCCCTTGCAAAACCCTCTTTCTTTCCTCTCTGTTCCAACTTTAACTTTCACTTCAAATGCTACTTCTTTAGGATGCCTTTTCTGACAGTCCCCAAACCAGATATTTGCACTGACACAATTCCCTATTAAAATTTTATCCCTAAACTCTTACTACAGTTGCTTGCAATTACCTGTATTCTCTAGATGAACAGTAAGCAAACTAAGGGCTGGCTGTCTGTTTCTGTAAATAAAGTTTTAATGGGACACAGCCAGGCCCACTTGTTTATATAGTGTCTGCTGCGCTTTCATGCTACAATGGCAGAGTTGAGTAGTTGCCACTGACACCATTTGGCCCACAGAGCCCACAATACTGACTATTCGATCTTTTAAGACAAAGTTTCTGATGACCCCTGCTCTATATGTACTTGTTACTCCCTAGTCAGCAGCATCAGTACCTACCACCAGGAAGCTTGTTAAAAATTTTGAGTCTTGGGACCACTAGTTAGCATAATGGCTATGTCGCTGGACTCCCATGTAGTAGACCATGGTTCGAGTTTTAGACCCGGTAGCTTAAAACTCACTGGGCGCATGTGCGTGCGTGCCCAAGATCCCGAGAGGAGAATGGAGAAGGGATTGCAGTGTGGCCATCCCCCCTGGGAGGTGATTTCTCACTTTCTGTCTCTCTGTCTCTCTCTGTCTTACTGGCAAGTGCACGCGCCCTATAGAAAAGGCCTCTCCAAAAAAAATAAATAAATAATTTGAGTCTCTGTGCCAGTCCTGCAGCCTAGTGGTCAAGGGAGCCAGATACCACATGACTGACCACAGCTTCAGCCCTGGCCCCCATGGCTTAAAAGATATGCTGGGAGCATGTGTGTGGGTACCCCAAATCCTGAAAGGCTGGAGAAATGGAGAAGGGACTGAGGTGTGATCATGCCCACTGAGGGGTGCTTCTTTCTCTCTCTGCCTCTTATCTCTGAAGAACACACAACCCTCTGGCAACCAGAAAGAAATAAAAATCTTGGGAATCATATTAAATCTGAATCTACATGTTAATCAGATTCCTATATGATTCTTATGCACATTAAAGTTTGAGAAAGCGCCACTCTACATGGGCTCCAGGACAACTAAGACCATGCCAATTTTGCTCACTACTCTAAGTTCCCATGCCTACTAGCAGCAAATATCCCACAAAGATCTGGGACTATAATTCAGGACTGATTCCTCTTCTAGTGCTTTTTCTCCTATGGCACGTTTTCAAATTATAGTTTAGGTACCAGATAGATGGATTACTTTCAGAAGTTTTTAATATTCCTCCTGTAAGTGAAATCTTTAAATGTCTATTAATGTTGAGTAACTAAAACAAAAAATGTACTTGATTTTTACATATGTATGGTTAGAAATTATTATTTTAAAGAATTAAAAATACATTATGGGGACCAGCAAATGCATAATGGCTACCTAGCTGGACTCCCATGTAGTCAACGGTGCTTAGAGTCCCAGACCCAGTGGCTTAAACTCACGCCAGGCACATGTGCATGCATGCCCAAGATGCTGTGAGGAGAATGGAGAAGAAGGGATTGCAGTGTGGCCATCCCCCCTAGGGGGGTGATTTCTCACTTTCTTTCTCTCTCTGTCTTTCTGGTGAGCACACACGCCCTATAGCAAAAACCTCTCCAAAAAAAAAAAAAAAAAAAAATATATATATATATATATATGGATATAGATAGATGATAGCTTTATCATATATATATATATATAAAATGAGAAATCACTTTTTCAACTTAGAATTTATGTTTAAGAATACATACCATCTGAACATAATGCTGGTAACTGGTAGCATAAGCTTTTTCCTCCGCCTGTGGGCATAACAAGGAATACTTCCTTCCCAGCCATTGTCACATTAATAGTTTCAAGCTGAAGCGCTCTGAACTTCTGTAGTTTAAAGACATTTTGCAGAACGTCTTTAACTTTACCAGACCATGGAAAATCTACAAAGAGAAAAATGTTAGAAATATTAGAATTGTAAATCAGATACAAACTTGAATGACTGCTTATCAGATAAACATATATAAGACTTTTAATACTTAGGGACCATTAAACTTTCACAGTAAGAACTTTTAGATTAGTTTAACTCACCAAGCCAAATAAAACAAAAATTAAATAATATGCTATAAGAAACACTACAGCAAAAAAGAAGGAAAAAAAACCCATACACAAATACTTGCCAGTTAAGAATTAACCCACATAGAAGAGGAAGTTTTCAAACAATCTGACTATTTATCAGCAAATTTACAGTATCACATAAAACTCAAAATGTCATGAAAAAAACTTAATAATTATCTGGATTTTTGGAAAGCACTGTTTACAATGCACCGCAGTTCCTCCTAGAGGTTAGTATTCCATTATAATTAATGATAAACATGGTGTGTTTAGCAAGATGTTGAATCAAGAAAGGTTTGTTCACTATGGCAGGAAAATGAACTAGACTTTGGCAAGGAGTTCAAATATTTTTAATTGCTTTCTTTTTACTTAAAACTGACAACATTTAAAGTAAATTTATTTTCTAAGCATTAATCTTTCTTGTTAGAACCATATTTGGAAAAAATAAAGACTAAATAATAAAAGATTAATTTCTTTTTTAATTGTATTTTTTATTTTATTTACTTTATTTACATTTAATCAGTGTACATCTGTACATGATACAAAATAGTTTTCCTAGGCATGGAGTGTATATTAGTCCAATCAAAGATATTACCATATACATTATCACCACCAGATAAATTTTTGTATTTTTAAATGCTTTTTTCCCTGATTCCCTCCCTATTATCCATCCCCTCCTATAGTGTCTCTAGTCTCCATAGTTGCCCTCCCTGCTTTTATATCTTCCAGTCTCTCAGTTTCTACTGTAGAGTACAAGACTAAAGAACATGAGAAAGAATGAACTGCCTACAAGTGCCCCATTCCACAAACAGCGTGGCCAGTTTCACCTCCACACCTACGGGAAAGCAACGGCCTATGCAGGATGATATAATTCTAATGAGAAGAAGTGTAAAGAGGGCCAGCAGTTGGTATGGAGGTTAAGATGGCTGGATCCAACATGGCCAAGGGTGTGGCAGGAGTCTGAGACTCAGTAGCTTGAAAATCATGCCAGGTGCAGGTGTGTGCCTAAAATACAAAGAGGAGAATGGAGAAGGGATTGTAGCATGGCCATCTTTCGGGAGATGATTTCTCACTTTCCCTCTCTCCTGTCTCAATCTATATCTCTCTGGCAACTGCATACACCCTATAGCAAACTAAAAAAATAAAATAAAATAAAATAAGAAAGGAAAAAGAAGTAAACCTTCTTTATTCCAAGCAGCAGGTGAAGAATCACATTCATTGCTTGCCCCGGCATCATGGGAATCCTCTAAACACTGCTTTATTTTCTTTGTTATTACGGCTTTTTTCTGAATCAGTTCTTGTTGCCTTTCCATAAGTTCTTGAATTTGAATTTCTACTGCATGTAGCTCACTGGTAATAGAATCCAATTCCTCAGTTAGGGCTGTAATGGGAGAAAAGATACAATGAATAGTCGTAGTTAATGGTAATTTTAGATTTCTCTATTGATTTTTGGATGTTCCTCACCATCTAAAGTAGAGACAAACTGAAAGCAGGATAGCAGAATGATGAAGAACGTAAACTGTGGAGTCACACAGACCTGGGTTAAATGTTAGGTCTTCTTCCCACCTGCAGAGTAACCCCCGACAAGATACTTACCTACAGCACAATTTTCCCATCTGCAAAGTGTGGATAATATCCAACTTTCATAGTACTGCTATAAAGAATTAAGTGAGATGTTATGTTGAAAGTTCTTCACACAGTACCTGGTATACAGTTAAATATATAATAAATGCTAGTTACTGATATTTTTATGATGCTTTAGAGACGTGATCCAACAATCTCCTAAACCATTTAAGTGACCAGACTTGGAAGTAAAAGCAAGCTAATCCCCTAATGACTTACTTACTACTTCATGAACATGTTCACGTTTGGCTCATATTTTAAACAAGATGACCTAACAAGTAAAAAAGAGAAATCAGGTGTATTGTAGGAATTGGCATTACGACTCCACCTAATTTACAAAGAGGCCTCGAGGTATGATTCTAAGACATCTAAGTATTAAAATCCAGGTGAGACTCCTGAAGCAACACAAGAGAAGAAAAACTTTGAACTATCGGTAGTGCTTTCGAATTTATCTGCTTGCATTGATCAATGGGCAGTTTTAATGTCACTTCATGAGATGAAATTTTGTAGTTATGATTTAAAGTAGGGTGTCATGATGGGTTTGCATCATATCAACTGCAAGAATACCCTTCGCTCATGACTCTAGGTTACGGTTGGCCAAAGTAAATTTGTGTGAGATTCTGATCACAAGTAAACTCAGCACTAAATTTGCAAGGAGGAAATGAAGCAGCAGCCAGTTTTACATTGGGATGGTTGGCCTCAAGTCCGGGCTATGGCAGCTCACTCACGCTGTCTGGGATCTGCTGGTTCACCCTGTTGACATGGAGCAGAAGCCAGTTCTCTGGCTCCTGCTAAATCTCCTGGGAGCAGTAATCTGACTCTTCAGCTTCTCTCAATCCTTGGCCAGGCTTGTAGGCTCCTTTCCGTGACAAGCACACCGGTTTTACGGCAGGGTACCAGGAGCCTAAAGTCAGAGTCCGTGGGGTGAGGACACACTGATACAAGTCCCAGTGAGAGAGAAATGGTCCCACTTTATCCTCACCCTCCTTTTAGCTCACCCTCCCAGCTTCCAGCTCATCCTCTGCCTCCCTAACTTCACACCCATCCGCCTTCCTCACTGAAGGCACCATCAACTCAGGACCAGAAGCTGACTCAGGGATCATTGCTAAACCAGCTCCCATGATCACATTCAGTTCTAAACCCTATGAGAAATCTCTTACTGTATTTATAATGGTTCAGCTTATCTGATTAACCCCTAACAAATATAGAATTTTGATCCAGAGGAAATGAAACTTAATAGGTTCTCTGAATTGTTTCTGGGCCACCTGGAATTTGTGTCTGATTTGATTAGATATAAAGGCAGTAATGAGCCTGTTTCTACGGGAAAAGGGGATATAGGTATCCCACATCCCCATGTCATGCAGTGGAAACAGTTATTTAAATTATAATCTGTAGACGCCAAGAAGTAAATATCTAGAGAAGGCAAGGCTCTGAGTCACCAAGTGTCTGCCATTAAAGAACAGTTTAGTAAGAACAATGGGGCGGATTGGTTGCATCTCAGTATGCAGAGTTCTTAGAGAGAAAATGCAAGATCTGCTTCAAGGGAATCTCACAATTTCTGATTGTCCTATCTCATACTACAAGGCCAAGACTTTTAGAAACCAACTGTAAGTCTAAATCCTGCAGGTGACTGGATTATAAGACAAGCTGAATTTTCGGCCTAGCAGGGACTCTTATATTAAAGTCAGAGCATTA